>NW_028225871.1:0-129693 GCF_052327205.1 Somniosus microcephalus
GGGCGAGGTACTGAGTGGAGTAACGCTGAGGTCAGTGTTGGACTGGGCGAGGTACTGAGTGGAGTAACGCTGAGGTCAATGTTGGACTGGGTGAGGTACTGAGTGGAGTAACGCTGAGGTCAGTGTTGGACTGGGCGAGGTACTGAGTGGAGTAACGCAGAGGTCAGTGTTGGACTGGGCGAGGTACTGAGTGGAGTAACGCAGAGGTCAGTGTTGGACTGGGCGAGGTACTGAGTGGAGTAACGCTGAGATCAGTGTTGGACTGGGCGGAGGTACTGAGTGGAGTAACGCAGAGGTCAGTGTTGGACTGGGCGAGGTACTGAGTGGAGTAACGCTGAGGTCAGTGTTGGACTGGGCGAGATACTGAGTGGAGTAACGCTGAGGTCAGTGTTGGACTGGGTGAGATACTGAGTGGAGTAACGCAGAGGTCAGTGTTGGACTGGGCGAGGTACTGAGTGGAGTAACGCTGAGGTCAGTGTTGGACTGGGGAGGTACTGAGTGAAGTAACGCAGAGGTCAGTGTTGGACTGGGCGAGGTACTGAGTGGAGCAACGCTGAGGTCAGTGTTGGACTGGGGAGGTACTGAGTGGAGTAACGCTGATGTCAGTGTTGGACTGGGCGAGGTACTGAGTGGAGTAACGCTGAGGTCAGTGTTGGACTGGGCGAGGTACTGAGTGGAGTAACGCTGAGGTCAGTGTTGGACTGGGCGAGGTACTGAGTGGAGTAACGCTGAGGTCAGTGTTGGACTGGGCGAGGTACTGAGTGGAGTAACGCTGAGGTCTGTGTTGGACTGAGCGAGGTACTGCGTGGTGTAACGCTGAGGTCAGTGTTGGACTGGGCGAGGTACTGAGTGGAGTAACGCTGAGGTCGCTGTTGGACTGGGCGAGGTACTGAGTGGAGTAACGCAGAGGTCAGTGTTGGACTGGGCGAGGTACTGAGTGGAGTAGCGCAGAGGTCAGTGTTGGACTGGGCGGAGGTACTGAGTGGAGTAACGCAGAGGTCAGTGTTGGACTGGGCGACGTACTGAGTGGAGTAACGCTGAGGTCAGTGTTGGACTGGGCGAGGTACTGAGTGGAGTAACGCTGAGGTCAGTGTTGGACTGGGCGGAGGTACTGAGTGGAGTAACGCTGAGGTCAGTGTTGGACTGGGCGAGGTACTGAGTGGAGTAACGCTGAGGTCAGTGTTGGACTGGGCGAGGTACTGCGTGGAGTAACGCTGAGGTCAGTGTTGGACTGGGCGAGGTACTGAGTGGAGTAACGCTGAGGTCGCTGTTGGACTGGGCGAGGTACTGAGTGGAGTAACGCAGAGGTCAGTGTTGGACTGGGCGAGGTACTGAGTGGAGTAACGCAGAGGTCAGTGTTGGACTGGGCGAGGTACTGAGTGGAGTAACGCTGAGGTCAGTGTTGGACTGGGCGGAGGTACTGAGTGGAGTAACGCAGAGGTCAGTGTTGGACTGGGCGAGGTACTGAGTGGAGTAACGCTGAGGTCAGTGTTGGACTGGGCGAGATACTGAGTGGAGTAACGCTGAGGTCAGTGTTGGACTGGGTGAGATACTGAGTGGAGTAACGCAGAGGTCATTGTTGGACTGGGCGAGGTACTGAGTGGAGTAACGCTGAGGTCAGTGTTGGACTGGGGAGGTACTGAGTGGAGTAACGCTGAGGTCAGTGTTGGACTGGGGAGGTACTGAGTGAAGTAACGCAGAGGTCTGTGTTGGACTGGGCGAGGTACTGAGTGGAGTAACGCTGAGGTCAGTGTTGGACTGGGGAGGTACTGAGTGGAGTAACGCTGACGTCAGTGTTGGACTGGGCGAGGTACTGAGTGGAGTAACGCTGAGGTCATTGTTGGACTGGGCGAGGTACTGAGTGGAGTAACGCTGAGGTCAGTGTTGGACTGGGCGAGGTACTGAGTGGAGTAACGCTGAGGTCAATGTTGGACTGGGTGAGGTACTGAGTGGAGTAACGCTGAGGTCAGTGTTGGACTGGGCGAGGTACTGAGTGGAGTAACGCAGAGGTCAGTGTTGGACTGGGCGAGGTACTGAGTGGAGTAACGCAGAGGTCAGTGTTGGACTGGGCGAGGTACTGAGTGGAGTAACGCTGAGATCAGTGTTGGACTGGGCGGAGGTACTGAGTGGAGTAACGCAGAGGTCAGTGTTGGACTAGGCGAGGTACTGAGTGGAGTAACGCTGAGGTCAGTGTTGGACTGGGCGAGATACTGAGTGGAGTAACGCTGAGGTCAGTGTTGGACTGGGTGAGATACTGAGTGGAGTAACGCAGAGGTCAGTGTTGGACTGGGCGAGGTACTGAGTGGAGTAACGCTGAGGTCAGTGTTGGACTGGGGAGGTACTGAGTGAAGTAACGCAGAGGTCAGTGTTGGACTGGGCGAGGTACTGAGTGGAGTAACGCTGAGGTCAGTGTTGGACTGGGGAGGTACTGAGTGGAGTAACGCTGAGGTCAGTGTTGGACTGGGCGAGGTACTGAGTGGAGTAACGCTGAGGTCAGTGTTGGACTGGGCGAGGTACTGAGTGGAGTAACGCTGAGGTCAGTGTTGGACTGGGCGAGGTACTGAGTGGAGTAACGCTGAGGTCAGTGTTGGACTGGGCGAGGTACTGAGTGGAGTAACGCTGAGGTCTGTGTTGGACTGAGCGAGGTACTGCGTGGAGTAACGCTGAGGTCAGTGTTGGACTGGGCGAGGTACTGAGTGGAGTAACGCTGAGGTCGCTGTTGGACTGGGCGAGGTACTGAGTGGAGTAACGCAGAGGTCAGTGTTGGACTGGGCGAGGTACTGAGTGGAGTAGCGCAGAGGTCAGTGTTGGACTGGGCGGAGGTACTGAGTGGAGTAACGCAGAGGTCAGTGTTGGACTGGGCGGAGGTACTGAGTGGAGTAACGCAGAGGTCAGTGTTGGACTGGGCGAGGTACTGAGTGGAGTAACGCTGAGGTCAGTGTTGGACTGGGCAGAGGTACAGAGTGGAGTAACGCAGAGGTCAGTGTTGGACTGGGCGAGGTACTGAGTGGAGTAACGCTGAGGTCAGTGTTGGACTGGGCGAGATACTGAGTGGAGTAACGCTGAGGTCAGTGTTGGACTGGGTGAGATACTGAGTGGAGTAACGCAGAGGTCAGTGTTGTACTGGGCGAGGTACTGAGTGGAGTAACGCTGAGGTCAGTGTTGGACTGGGGAGGTACTGAGATGGAGTAACGCTGAGGTCAGTGTTGGACTGGGGAGGTACTGAATGAAGTAACGCAGAGGTCAGTGTTGGACTGGGCGTGGTACTGAGTGGAGTAACGCTGAGGTCAGTGTTGGACTGGGGAGGTACTGAGTGGAGTAACGCTGAGGTCAGTGTTGGACTGGGCGAGGTACTGAGTGGAGTAACGCTGAGGTCAGTGTTGGACTGGGCGAGGTACTGAGTGGAGTAACGCTGAGGTCAGTGTTGGACTGGGCGAGGTACTGAGTGGAGTAACGCTGAGGTCAGTGTTGGACTGGGCGAGGTACTGAGTGGAGTAACGCTGAGGTCAGTTTTGGACTGGGCGAGGTACTGAGTGGAGTAACGCTGAGGTCAGTGTTGGACTGGGCGAGGTACTGAGTGGAGTGACGCAGAGGTCAGTGTTGGACTGGGCGAGGTACTGAGTGGAGTAACGCAGAGGTCAGTGTTGGACTGGGCGAGGTACTGAGTGGAGTAACGCAGAGGTCAGAGTTGGACTGGGCGGAGGTACTGAGTGGAGTAACGCAGAGGACGGTGTTGGACTGGGCGAGGTACTGAGTGGAGTAACGCAGAGGTCAGTGTTGGACTGGGCGAGGTACTGAGTGGAGTAACGCTGAGGTCAGTGTTGGACTGGGTGAGGTACTGAGTGGAGTAACGCAGAGGTCGGTGTTGGACTGGGCGAGGTACTGAGTGGAGTAACGCAGAGGTCAGTGTTGGACTGGGCGAGGTACTGAGTGGAGTAACGCAGAGGTCAGTGTTGGACTGGGGAGGTACTGAGTGGAGTAACGCAGAGGTCAGTGTTGGACTGGGCGAGGTACTGAGTGGAGTGACGCAGAGGTCATTGTTGGACTGGGCGAGGTACTGAGTGGAGTAACGCTGAGGTCAGTGTTGGACTGGGCGGAGGTACTGAGTGGAGTAACGCTGAGGTCGCTGTTGGACTGGGCAAGGTACTGAATGGAGTAACGCTGAGGTCACTGTTGGACTGGGCGAGGTGGTGAGTGGAGTAACGCTGAGGTCAGTGTTGGACTGGGCGGAGGTACTGAGTGGAGTAACGCAGAGGTCAGTGTTGGACTGGGCGAGGTACTGAGTGGAGTAACGCTGAGGTCAGTGTTGGACTGGGCGAGGTACTGAGTGGAGTAACGCTGAGGTCGCTGTTGGACTGGGCGAGGTACTGAGTGGAGTAACGCAGAGGTCAGTGTTGGACTGGGAGGAGGTGCTGAGTGGAGTAACGCAGAGGTCAGTGTTGGACTGGGCGACGTACTGAGTGGAGTAACGCAGAGGTCAGTGTTGGACTGGGCGGAGGTACTGAGTGGAGTAACGCAGAGGTCAGTGTTGGACTGGGCGACGTACTGAGTGGAGTAACGCTGAGGTCAGTGTTGGACTGGGCGGAGGTACTGAGTGGAGTAACGCTGAGGTCAGTGTTGGACTGGGCGGAGGTACTGAGTGGAGTAACGCAGAGGTCAGTGTTGGACTGGGCGACGTACTGAGTGGAGTAACGCTGAGGTCAGTGTTGGACTGGGCGAGGTACTGAGTGGAGTAACGCTGAGGTCAGTGTTGGACTGGGGAGGTACTGAGTGGAGTAACGCTGAGGTCAGTGTTGGACTGGGGAGGTACTGAGTGAAGTAACGCAGAGGTCAGTGTTGGACTGGGCGAGGTACTGAGTGGAGTAACGCTGAGGTCAGTGTTGGACTGGGGAGGTACTGAGTGGAGTAACGCTGAGGTCAGTGTTGGACTGGGCGAGGTACTGAGTGGAGTAACGCTGAGGTCAGTGTTGGACTGGGCGAGGTACTGAGTGGAGTAACGCTGAGGTCAGTGTTGGACTGGGCGAGGTACTGAGTGGAGTAACGCTGAGGTCAGTGTTGGACTGGGCGAGGTACTGAGTGGAGTAACGCTGAGGTCAGTGTTGGACTGGGCGAGGTACTGAGTGGAGTAACGCAGAGGTCAGTGTTGGACTGGGCGAGGTACTGAGTGGAGTAACGCAGAGGTCAGTGTTGGACTGGGCGAGGTACTGAGTGGAGTAACGCTGAGGTCAGTGTTGGACTGGGCGGAGGTACTGAGTGGAGTAACGCAGAGGTCAGTGTTGGACTGGGCGAGGTACTGAGTGGAGTAACGCTGAGGTCAGTGTTGGACTGGGCGAGATACTGAGTGGAGTAACGCTGAGGTCAGTGTTGGACTGGGTGAGATACTGAGTGGAGTAACGCAGAGGTCAATGTTGGACTGGGCGAGGTACTGAGTGGAGTAACGCTGAGGTCGCTGTTGGACTGGGCGAGGTACTGAGTGGAGTAACGCTGAGGTCAGTGTTGGACTGGGAGGAGGTGCTGAGTGGAGTAACGCAGAGGTCAGTGTTGGACTGGGCGAGGTACTGAGTGGAGTAACGCAGAGGACGGTGTTGGACTGGGCGAGGTACTGAGTGGAGTAACGCTGAGGTCAGTGTTGGACTGGGGAGGTACTGAGTGGAGTAACGCTGAGGTCAGTGTTGGACTGGGCGGAGGTACTGAGTGGAGTAACGCAGAGGTCAGTGTTGGACTGGGCGACGTACTGAGTGGAGTAACGCTGAGGTCAGTGTTGGTCTGGGCGAGGTACTGAGTGGAGTAACGCTGAGGTCAGTGTTGGACTGGGCGGAGGTACTGAGTGGAGTAACGCTGAGGTCAGTGTTGGACTGGGCGAGGTACTGAGTGGAGTAACGCTGAGGTCAGTGTTGGACTGGGCGAGGTACTGCGTGGAGTAACGCTGAGGTCAGTGTTGGACTGGGCGAGGTACTGAGTGGAGTAACGCTGAGGTCGCTGTTGGACTGGGCGAGGTACTGAGTGGAGTAACGCAGAGGTCAGTGTTGGACTGGGCGAGATACTGAGTGGAGTAACGCTGAGGTCAGTGTTGGACTGGGTGAGATACTGAGTGGAGTAACGCAGAGGTCAATGTTGGACTGGGCGAGGTACTGAGTGGAGTAACGCTGAGGTCGCTGTTGGACTGGGCGAGGTACTGAGTGGAGTAACGCTGAGGTCAGTGTTGGACTGGGAGGAGGTGCTGAGTGGAGTAACGCAGAGGTCAGTGTTGGACTGGGCGAGGTACTGAGTGGAGTAACGCAGAGGACGGTGTTGGACTGGGCGAGGTACTGAGTGGAGTAACGCTGAGGTCAGTGTTGGACTGGGGAGGTACTGAGTGGAGTAACGCTGAGGTCAGTGTTGGACTGGGCGGAGGTACTGAGTGGAGTAACGCTGAGGTCAGTGTTGGACTGGGCGGAGGTACTGAGTGGAGTAACGCAGAGGTCAGTGTTGGACTGGGCGACGTACTGAGTGGAGTAACGCTGAGGTCAGTGTTGGTCTGGGCGAGGTACTGAGTGGAGTAACGCTGAGGTCAGTGTTGGACTGGGCGGAGGTACTGAGTGGAGTAACGCTGAGGTCAGTGTTGGACTGGGCGAGGTACTGAGTGGAGTAACGCTGAGGTCAGTGTTGGACTGGGCGAGGTACTGCGTGGAGTAACGCTGAGGTCAGTGTTGGACTGGGCGAGGTACTGAGTGGAGTAACGCTGAGGTCGCTGTTGGACTGGGCGAGGTACTGAGTGGAGTAACGCAGAGGTCAGTGTTGGACTGGGCGAGGTACTGAGTGGAGTAGTGCAGAGGTCAGTGTTGGACTGGGCGGAGGTACTGAGTGGAGTAACGCAGAGGTCAGTGTTGGACTGGGCGGAGGTACTGAGTGGAGTAACGCAGAGGTCAGTGTTGGACTGGGTGAGGTACTGAGTGGAGTAACGCTGAGGTCAGTGTTGGACTGGGCAGAGGTACTGAGTGGAGTAACGCAGAGGTCAGTGTTGGACTGGGCGAGGTACTGAGTGGAGTAACGCTGAGGTCAGTGTTGGACTGGGCGAGATACTGAGCGGAGTAACGGTGAGGTCAGTGTTGGACTGGGTGAGATACTGAGTGGAGTAACGCAGAGGTCAGTGTTGAACTGGGCGAGGTACTGAGTGGAGTAACGCTGAGGTCAGTGTTCGACTGGGGAGGTACTGAGTGGAGTAACGCTGAGGTCAGTGTTGGACTGGGGAGGTACTGAGTGAAGTAACGCAGAGGTCAGTGTTGGACTGGGCGAGGTACTGAGTGGAGTAACGCTGAGGTCAGTGTTGGACTGGGGAGGTACTGAGTGGAGTAACGCTGAGGTCAGTGTTGGACTGGGCGAGGTACTGAGTGGAGTAACGCTGAGGTCAGTGTTGGACTGGGCGAGGTACTGAGTGGAGTAACGCTGAGGTCAGTGTTGGACTGGGCGAGGTACTGAGTGGAGTAACGCTGAGGTCAGTGTTGGACTGGGCGAGGTACTGAGTGGAGTAACGCTGAGGTCAGTGTTGGACTGGGCGAGGTACTGAGTGGAGTAACGCTGAGGTCAGTGTTGGACTGGGCGAGGTACTGAGTGGAGTGACGCAGAGGTCAGTGTTGGACTGGGCGAGGTACTGAGTGGAGTAACGCAGAGGTCAGTGTTGGACTGGGCGAGGTACTGAGTGGAGTAACGCAGAGGTCAGTGTTGGACTGGGCGGAGGTACTGAGTGGAGTAACGCAGAGGACGGTGTTGGACTGGGCGAGGTACTGAGTGGAGTAACGCAGAGGTCAGTGTTGGACTGGGCGAGGTACTGAGTGGAGTAACGCTGAGGTCAGTGTTGGACTGGGCGAGGTACTGAGTGGAGTAACGCAGAGGTCGGTGTTGGACTGGGCGAGGTACTGAGTGGAGTAACGCAGAGGTCAGTGTTGGACTGGGCGAGGTACTGAGTGGAGTAACGCAGAGGTCAGTGTTGGACTGGGGAGGTACTGAGCGGAGTAACGCAGAGGTCAGTGTTGGACTGGGCGAGGAACTGAGTGGAGAGACGCAGAGGTCATTGTTGGACTGGGCGAGGTACTGAGTGGAGTAACGCTGAGGTCAGTGTTGGACTGGGCGGAGGTACTGAGTGGAGTAACGCTGAGGTCGCTGTTGGACTGGGCGAGGTACTGAGTGGAGTAACGCTGAGGTCAGTGTTGGACTGGGCGAGGTGGTGAGTGGAGTAACGCTGAGGTCAGTGTTGGACTGGGCGGAGGTACTGAGTGGAGTAACGCAGAGGTCAGTGTTGGACTGGGCGAGGTACTGAGTGGAGTAACGCTGAGGTCAGTGTTGGACTGGGCGAGGTACTGAGTGGAGTAACACTGAGGTCGCTGTTGGACTGGGCGAGGTACTGAGTGGAGTAACGCTGAGGTCAGTGTTGGACTGGGCGGAGGTACTGAGTGGAGTAACGCAGAGGTCAGTGTTGGACTGGGCGACGTACTGAGTGGAGTAACGCAGAGGTCAGTGTTGGACTGGGCGGAGGTACTGAGTGGAGTAACGCAGAGGTCAGTGTTGGACTGGGCGACATACTGAGTGGAGTAACGCTGAGGTCAGTGTTGGACTGGGCGGAGGTACTGAGTGGAGTAACGCTGAGGTCAGTGTTGGACTGGGCGGAGGTACTGAGTGGAGTAACGCAGAGGTCAGTGTTGGACTGGGCGACGTACTGAGTGGAGTAACGCTGAGGTCAGTGTTGGACTGGGCGAGGTACTGAGTGGAGTAACGCTGAGGTCAGTGTTGGACTGGGCGGAGGTACTGAGTGGAGTAACGCTGAGGTCAGTGTTGGACTGGGCGAGGTACTGAGTGGAGTAACGCTGAGGTCAGTGTTGGACTGGGCGAGGTACTGCGTGGAGTAACGCTGAGGTCAGTGTTGGACTGGGCGAGGTACTGAGTGGAGTAACGCTGAGGTCGCTGTTGGACTGGGCGAGGTACTGAGTGGAGTAACGCAGAGGTCAGTGTTGGACTGGGCGAGGTACTGAGTGGAGTAACGCAGAGGTCAGTGTTGGACTGGGCGAGATACTGAGTGGAGTAACGCTGAGGTCAGTGTTGGACTGGGTGAGATACTGAGTGGAGTAACGCAGAGGTCATTGTTGGACTGGGCGAGGTACTGAGTGGAGTAACGCTGAGGTCAGTGTTGGACTGGGGAGGTACTGAGTGGAGTAACGCTGAGGTCAGTGTTGGACTGGGGAGGTACTGAGTGAAGTAACGCAGAGGTCTGTGTTGGACTGGGCGAGGTACTGAGTGGAGTAACGCTGAGGTCAGTGTTGGACTGGGGAGGTACTGAGTGGAGTAACGCTGACGTCAGTGTTGGACTGGGCGAGGTACTGAGTGGAGTAACGCTGAGGTCATTGTTGGACTGGGCGAGGTACTGAGTGGAGTAACGCTGAGGTCAGTGTTGGACTGGGCGAGGTACTGAGTGGAGTAATGCTGAGGTCAATGTTGGACTGGGCGAGGTACTGAGTGGAGTAACGCTGAGGTCAGTGTTGGACTGGGCGAGGTACTGAGTGGAGTAACGCAGAGGTCAGTGTTGGACTGGGCGAGGTACTGAGTGGAGTAACGCAGAGGTCAGTGTTGGACTGGGCGAGGTACTGAGTGGAGTAACGCTGAGATCAGTGTTGGACTGGGCGGAGGTACTGAGTGGAGTAACGCAGAGGTCAGTGTTGGACTGGGCGAGGTACTGAGTGGAGTAACGCTGAGGTCAGTGTTGGACTGGGCGAGATACTGAGTGGAGTAACGCTGAGGTCAGTGTTGGACTGGGTGAGATACTGAGTGGAGTAACGCAGAGGTCAGTGTTGGACTGGGCGAGGTACTGAGTGGAGTAACGCTGAGGTCAGTGTTGGACTGGGGAGGTACTGAGTGAAGTAACGCAGAGGTCAGTGTTGGACTGGGCGAGGTACTGAGTGGAGTAACGCTGAGGTCAGTGTTGGACTGGGGAGGTACTGAGTGGAGTAACGCTGAGGTCAGTGTTGGACTGGGCGAGGTACTGAGTGGAGTAACGCTGAGGTCAGTGTTGGACTGGGCGAGGTACTGAGTGGAGTAACGCTGAGGTCAGTGTTGGACTGGGCGAGGTACTGAGTGGAGTAACGCTGAGGTCAGTGTTGGACTGGGCGAGGTACTGAGTGGAGTAACGCTGAGGTCTGTGTTGGACTGAGCGAGGTACTGCGTGGAGTAACGCTGAGGTCAGTGTTGGACTGGGCGAGGTACTGAGTGGAGTAACGCTGAGGTCGCTGTTGGACTGGGCGAGGTACTGAGTGGAGTAACGCAGAGGTCAGTGTTGGACTGGGCGAGGTACTGAGTGGAGTAGCGCAGAGGTCAGTGTTGGACTGGGCGGAGGTACTGAGTGGAGTAACGCAGAGGTCAGTGTTGGACTGGGCGGAGGTACTGAGTGGAGTAACGCAGAGGTCAGTGTTGGACTGGGCGAGGTACTGAGTGGAGTAACGCTGAGGTCAGTGTTGGACTGGGCAGAGGTACAGAGTGGAGTAACGCAGAGGTCAGTGTTGGACTGGGCGAGGTACTGAGTGGAGTAATGCTGAGGTCAGTGTTGGACTGGGCGAGATACTGAGTGGAGTAACGCTGAGGTCAGTGTTGGACTGGGTGAGATACTGAGTGGAGTAACGCAGAGGTCAGTGTTGTACTGGGCGAGGTACTGAGTGGAGTAACGCTGAGGTCAGTGTTGGACTGGGGAGGTACTGAGTGGAGTAACGCTGAGGTCAGTGTTGGACTGGGGAGGTACTGAATGAAGTAACGCAGAGGTCAGTGTTGGACTGGGCGTGGTACTGAGTGGAGTAACGCTGAGGTCAGTGTTGGACTGGGGAGGTACTGAGTGGAGTAACGCTGAGGTCAGTGTTGGACTGGGCGAGGTACTGAGTGGAGTAACGCTGAGGTCAGTGTTGGACTGGGCGAGGTACTGAGTGGAGTAACGCTGAGGTCAGTGTTGGACTGGGCGAGGTACTGAGTGGAGTAACGCTGAGGTCAGTGTTGGACTGGGCGAGGTACTGAGTGGAGTAACGCTGAGGTCAGTTTTGGACTGGGCGAGGTACTGAGTGGAGTAACGCTGAGGTCAGTGTTGGACTGGGCGAGGTACTGAGTGGAGTGACGCAGAGGTCAGTGTTGGACTGGGCGAGGTACTGAGTGGAGTAACGCAGAGGTCAGTGTTGGACTGGGCGAGGTACTGAGTGGAGTAACGCAGAGGTCAGAGTTGGACTGGGCGGAGGTACTGAGTGGAGTAACGCAGAGGACGGTGTTGGACTGGGCGAGGTACTGAGTGGAGTAACGCAGAGGTCAGTGTTGGACTGGGCGAGGTACTGAGTGGAGTAACGCTGAGGTCAGTGTTGGACTGGGCGAGGTACTGAGTGGAGTAACGCAGAGGTCGGTGTTGGACTGGGCGAGGTACTGAGTGGAGTAACGCAGAGGTCAGTGTTGGACTGGGCGAGGTACTGAGTGGAGTAACGCAGAGGTCAGTGTTGGACTGGGGAGGTACTGAGTGGAGTAACGCAGAGGTCAGTGTTGGACTGGGCGAGGTACTGAGTGGAGTGACGCAGAGGTCATTGTTGGACTGGGCGAGGTACTGAGTGGAGTAACGCTGAGGTCAGTGTTGGACTGGGCGGAGGTACTGAGTGGAGTAACGCTGAGGTCGCTGTTGGACTGGGCAAGGTACTGAGTGGAGTAACGCTGAGGTCAGTGTTGGACTGGGCGAGGTGGTGAGTGGAGTAACGCTGAGGTCAGTGTTGGACTGGGCGGAGGTACTGAGTGGAGTAACGCAGAGGTCAGTGTTGGACTGGGCGAGGTACTGAGTGGAGTAACGCTGAGGTCAGTGTTGGACTGGGCGAGGTACTGAGTGGAGTAACGCTGAGGTCGCTGTTGGACTGGGCGAGGTACTGAGTGGAGTAACGCTGAGGTCAGTGTTGGACTGGGAGGAGGTGCTGAGTGGAGTAACGCAGAGGTCAGTGTTGGACTGGGCGACGTACTGAGTGGAGTAACGCAGAGGTCAGTGTTGGACTGGGCGGAGGTACTGAGTGGAGTAACGCAGAGGTCAGTGTTGGACTGGGCGACGTACTGAGTGGAGTAACGCTGAGGTCAGTGTTGGACTGGGCGGAGGTACTGAGTGGAGTAACGCTGAGGTCAGTGTTGGACTGGGCGGAGGTACTGAGTGGAGTAACGCAGAGGTCAGTGTTGGACTGGGCGACGTACTGAGTGGAGTAACGCTGAGGTCAGTGTTGGACTGGGCGAGGTACTGAGTGGAGTAACGCTGAGGTCAGTGTTGGACTGGGGAGGTACTGAGTGGAGTAACGCTGAGGTCAGTGTTGGACTGGGGAGGTACTGAGTGAAGTAACGCAGAGGTCAGTGTTGGACTGGGCGAGGTACTGAGTGGAGTAACGCTGAGGTCAGTGTTGGACTGGGGAGGTACTGAGTGGAGTAACGCTGAGGTCAGTGTTGGACTGGGCGAGGTACTGAGTGGAGTAACGCTGAGGTCAGTGTTGGACTGGGCGAGGTACTGAGTGGAGTAACGCTGAGGTCAGTGTTGGACTGGGCGAGGTACTGAGTGGAGTAACGCTGAGGTCAGTGTTGGACTGGGCGGAGGTACTGAGTGGAGTAACGCTGAGGTCAGTGTTGGACTGGGCGAGGTACTGCGTGGAGTAACGCTGAGGTCAGTGTTGGACTGGGCGAGGTACTGAGTGGAGTAACGCTGAGGTCGCTGTTGGACTGGGCGAGGTACTGAGTGGAGTAACGCAGAGGTCAGTGTTGGACTGGGCGAGGTACTGAGTGGAGTAACGCAGAGGTCAGTGTTGGACTGGGCGAGGTACTGAGTGGAGTAACGCTGAGGTCAGTGTTGGACTGGGCGGAGGTACTGAGTGGAGTAACGCAGAGGTCAGTGTTGGACTGGGCGAGGTACTGAGTGGAGTAACGCTGAGGTCAGTGTTGGACTGGGCGAGATACTGAGTGGAGTAACGCTGAGGTCAGTGTTGGACTGGGTGAGATACTGAGTGGAGTAACGCAGAGGTCATTGTTGGACTGGGCGAGGTACTGAGTGGAGTAACGCTGAGGTCAGTGTTGGACTGGGGAGGTACTGAGTGGAGTAACGCTGAGGTCAGTGTTGGACTGGGGAGGTACTGAGTGAAGTAACGCAGAGGTCTGTGTTGGACTGGGCGAGGTACTGAGTGGAGTAACGCTGAGGTCAGTGTTGGACTGGGGAGGTACTGAGTGGAGTAACGCTGACGTCAGTGTTGGACTGGGCGAGGTACTGAGTGGAGTAACGCTGAGGTCATTGTTGGACTGGGCGAGGTACTGAGTGGAGTAACGCTGAGGTCAGTGTTGGACTGGGCGAGGTACTGAGTGGAGTAACGCTGAGGTCAATGTTGGACTGGGCGAGGTACTGAGTGGAGTAACGCTGAGGTCAGTGTTGGACTGGGCGAGGTACTGAGTGGAGTAACGCAGAGGTCAGTGTTGGACTGGGCGAGGTACTGAGTGGAGTAACGCAGAGGTCAGTGTTGGACTGGGCGAGGTACTGAGTGGAGTAACGCTGAGATCAGTGTTGGACTGGGCGGAGGTACTGAGTGGAGTAACGCAGAGGTCAGTGTTGGACTGGGCGAGGTACTGAGTGGAGTAACGCTGAGGTCAGTGTTGGACTGGGCGAGATACTGAGTGGAGTAACGCTGAGGTCAGTGTTGGACTGGGTGAGATACTGAGTGGAGTAACGCAGAGGTCAGTGTTGGACTGGGCGAGGTACTGAGTGGAGTAACGCTGAGGTCAGTGTTGGACTGGGGAGGTACTGAGTGAAGTAACGCAGAGGTCAGTGTTGGACTGGGCGAGGTACTGAGTGGAGTAACGCTGAGGTCAGTGTTGGACTGGGGAGGTACTGAGTGGAGTAACGCTGAGGTCAGTGTTGGACTGGGCGAGGTACTGAGTGGAGTAACGCTGAGGTCAGTGTTGGACTGGGCGAGGTACTGAGTGGAGTAACGCTGAGGTCAGTGTTGGACTGGGCGAGGTACTGAGTGGAGTAACGCTGAGGTCAGTGTTGGACTGGGCGAGGTACTGAGTGGAGTAACGCTGAGGTCTGTGTTGGACTGAGCGAGGTACTGCGTGGAGTAACGCTGAGGTCAGTGTTGGACTGGGCGAGGTACTGAGTGGAGTAACGCTGAGGTCGCTGTTGGACTGGGCGAGGTACTGAGTGGAGTAACGCAGAGGTCAGTGTTGGACTGGGCGAGGTACTGAGTGGAGTAGCGCAGAGGTCAGTGTTGGACTGGGCGGAGGTACTGAGTGGAGTAACGCAGAGGTCAGTGTTGGACTGGGCGGAGGTACTGAGTGGAGTAACGCAGAGGTCAGTGTTGGACTGGGCGAGGTACTGAGTGGAGTAACGCTGAGGTCAGTGTTGGACTGGGCAGAGGTACAGAGTGGAGTAACGCAGAGGTCAGTGTTGGACTGGGCGAGGTACTGAGTGGAGTAACGCTGAGGTCAGTGTTGGACTGGGCGAGATACTGAGTGGAGTAACGCTGAGGTCAGTGTTGGACTGGGTGAGATACTGAGTGGAGTAACGCAGAGGTCAGTGTTGTACTGGGCGAGGTACTGAGTGGAGTAACGCTGAGGTCAGTGTTGGACTGGGGAGGTACTGAGTGGAGTAACGCTGAGGTCAGTGTTGGACTGGGGAGGTACTGAATGAAGTAACGCAGAGGTCAGTGTTGGACTGGGCGTGGTACTGAGTGGAGTAACGCTGAGGTCAGTGTTGGACTGGGGAGGTACTGAGTGGAGTAACGCTGAGGTCAGTGTTGGACTGGGCGAGGTACTGAGTGGAGTAACGCTGAGGTCAGTGTTGGACTGGGCGAGGTACTGAGTGGAGTAACGCTGAGGTCAGTGTTGGACTGGGCGAGGTACTGAGTGGAGTAACGCTGAGGTCAGTGTTGGACTGGGCGAGGTACTGAGTGGAGTAACGCTGAGGTCAGTTTTGGACTGGGCGAGGTACTGAGTGGAGTAACGCTGAGGTCAGTGTTGGACTGGGCGAGCTACTGAGTGGAGTGACGCAGAGGTCAGTGTTGGACTGGGCGAGGTACTGAGTGGAGTAACGCAGAGGTCAGTGTTGGACTGGGCGAGGTACTGAGTGGAGTAACGCAGAGGTCAGAGTTGGACTGGGCGGAGGTACTGAGTGGAGTAACGCAGAGGACGGTGTTGGACTGGGCGAGGTACTGAGTGGAGTAACGCAGAGGTCAGTGTTGGACTGGGCGAGGTACTGAGTGGAGTAACGCTGAGGTCAGTGTTGGACTGGGCGAGGTACTGAGTGGAGTAACGCAGAGGTCGGTGTTGGACTGGGCGAGGTACTGAGTGGAGTAACGCAGAGGTCAGTGTTGGACTGGGCGAGGTACTGAGTGGAGTAACGCAGAGGTCAGTGTTGGACTGGGGAGGTACTGAGTGGAGTAACGCAGAGGTCAGTGTTGGACTGGGCGAGGTACTGAGTGGAGTGACGCAGAGGTCATTGTTGGACTGGGCGAGGTACTGAGTGGAGTAACGCTGAGGTCAGTGTTGGACTGGGCGGAGGTACTGAGTGGAGTAACGCTGAGGTCGCTGTTGGACTGGGCAAGGTACTGAGTGGAGTAACGCTGAGGTCAGTGTTGGACTGGGCGAGGTGGTGAGTGGAGTAACGCTGAGGTCAGTGTTGGACTGGGCGGAGGTACTGAGTGGAGTAACGCAGAGGTCAGTGTTGGACTGGGCGAGGTACTGAGTGGAGTAACGCTGAGGTCAGTGTTGGACTGGGCGAGGTACTGAGTGGAGTAACGCTGAGGTCGCTGTTGGACTGGGCGAGGTACTGAGTGGAGTAACGCTGAGGTCAGTGTTGGACTGGGAGGAGGTGCTGAGTGGAGTAACGCAGAGGTCAGTGTTGGACTGGGCGACGTACTGAGTGGAGTAACGCAGAGGTCAGTGTTGGACTGGGCGGAGGTACTGAGTGGAGTAACGCAGAGGTCAGTGTTGGACTGGGCGACGTACTGAGTGGAGTAACGCTGAGGTCAGTGTTGGACTGGGCGGAGGTACTGAGTGGAGTAACGCTGAGGTCAGTGTTGGACTGGGCGGAGGTACTGAGTGGAGTAACGCAGAGGTCAGTGTTGGACTGGGCGACGTACTGAGTGGAGTAACGCTGAGGTCAGTGTTGGACTGGGCGAGGTACTGAGTGGAGTAACGCTGAGGTCAGTGTTGGACTGGGGAGGTACTGAGTGGAGTAACGCTGAGGTCAGTGTTGGACTGGGGAGGTACTGAGTGAAGTAACGCAGAGGTCAGTGTTGGACTGGGCGAGGTACTGAGTGGAGTAACGCTGAGGTCAGTGTTGGACTGGGGAGGTACTGAGTGGAGTAACGCTGAGGTCAGTGTTGGACTGGGCGAGGTACTGAGTGGAGTAACGCTGAGGTCAGTGTTGGACTGGGCGAGGTACTGAGTGGAGTAACGCTGAGGTCAGTGTTGGACTGGGCGAGGTACTGAGTGGAGTAACGCTGAGGTCAGTGTTGGACTGGGCGAGGTACTGAGTGGAGTAACGCTGAGGTCAGTGTTGGACTGGGCGAGGTACTGAGTGGAGTAACGCAGAGGTCAGTGTTGGACTGGGCGAGGTACTGAGTGGAGTAACGCAGAGGTCAGTGTTGGACTGGGCGAGGTACTGAGTGGAGTAACGCTGAGGTCAGTGTTGGACTGGGCGGAGGTACTGAGTGGAGTAACGCAGAGGTCAGTGTTGGACTGGGCGAGGTACTGAGTGGAGTAACGCTGAGGTCAGTGTTGGACTGGGCGAGATACTGAGTGGAGTAACGCTGAGGTCAGTGTTGGACTGGGTGAGATACTGAGTGGAGTAACGCAGAGGTCAATGTTGGACTGGGCGAGGTACTGAGTGGAGTAACGCTGAGGTCAGTGTTGGACTGGGGAGGTACTGAGTGAAATAACGCAGAGGTCAGTGTTGGACTGGGCGAGGTACTGAGTGGAGTAACGCTGAGGTCAGTGTTGGACTGGGGAGGTACTGAGTGGAGTAACGCTGAGGTCAGTGTTGGACTGGGCGAGGTACTGAGTGGAGTAACGCTGAGGTCAGTGTTGGACTGGGCGAGGTACTGAGTGGAGTAACGCTGAGGTCAGTGTTGGACTGGGCGAGGTACTGAGTGGAGTAACGCTGAGGTCAGTGTTGGACTGGGCGAGGTACTGAGTGGAGTAACGCTGAGGTCAGTGTTGGACTGGGCGAGGTACTGAGTGGAGTAACGCTGAGGTCAGTGTTGGACTGGGCGAGGTACTGAGTGGAGTGACGCAGAGGTCAGTGTTGGACTGGGCGAGGTACTGAGTGGAGTAACGCTGAGGTCAGTGTTGGACTGGGCGAGGTACTGAGTGGAGTGACGCAGAGGTCAGTGTTGGACTGGGCGAGGTACTGAGTGGAGTAATGCAGAGGTCAGTGTTGGACTGGGCGAGGTACTGAGTGGAGTAACGCAGAGGTCTGTGTTGGACTGGGCGAGGTACTGAGTGGAGTAACGCTGAGGTCCGTGTTGGACTGGGCGAGGTACTGAGTGGAGTAACGCAGAGGTCAGTGTTGGACTGGGCGAGGTACTGAGTGGAGTGACGCAGAGGTCAGTGTTGGACTGGGCGAGGTACTGAGTGGAGTAACGCAGAGGTCAGTGTTGGACTGGGCGAGGTACTGAGTGGAGTAACACAGAGGACGGTGTTGGACTGGGAGGAGGTGCTGAGTGGAGTAACGCTGAGGTCAGTGTTGGACTGGGTGAGGTACTGAGTGGAGTAACGCACAGGACGGTGTTGGACTGGGCGAGGTACTGAGTGGAGTAACGCTGAGGTCAGTGTTGGACTGGGCGAGGTACTGAGTGGAGTAACGCAGAGGTCAGTGTTGGACTGGGCGAGGTACTGAGTGGAGTAACGCAGAGGTCAGTCTTGGACTGGGCGAGGTACTGAGTGGAGTAACGCAGAGGTCAGTGTTGGACTGGGCGAGGTACTGAGTGGAGTAACGCAGAGGTCAGTGTTGGACTGGGCGAGGTACTGAGTGGAGTAACGCAGAGCTCAGTGTTGGACTGGGCGAGGTGTTGAGTGGAGTAACGCAGAGGTCAGTGTTGGACTGGGAGGAGGTGCTGAGTGGAGTAACGCAGAGGTCAGTGTTGGACTAGGCGAGGTGCTGAGTGGAGTAACGCTGAGGTCAGTGTTGAACTGGGCGGAGGTACTGAGTGGAGTAACGCAGAGATCAGTGTTGGACCGGGCGGAGGTACTGAGTGGAGTAACGCAGAGGTCAGTGTTGGACTGGACGAGGTACTGAGTGGATTTTGTATCAGTCTTTACAGTAGAGGACACTAAAAATATCCCAACACTGGACTAACAGGGGGCAATGGGGGGGAGGAGCTAAACACGATTAAAATCACTAAGGAGATGGTACTCGGTAAAATAATGGGACTGAAGGCGGATTAATCCCCCGGACCTGATGGCCTACATCCTAGGGTCTTGAGAGAAGTGGCGGTAGGGATTGTGGATGCATTGGTGATCATTTTCCAGAACTCCCTGGACTCAGGAAAGGTCCCGGCAGATTGGAAAACTGCTTATGTAACACCCTTATTTAAGAAGGGATGTAGACAAAAAGCTGGAAGCTATAGACCAGTTAGCCTAACATCTGTGGTTGGCAAAATGTTGGTGTCCATTATTAAGGATACAGTAACAGAGCATTTGGATAAACATAATTTAATAGGACAGAGTCAGCATGGTTTTACGAAGGGGAAGTCATGTTTGACAAATTTGCTCGAATTCTTTGAGGATGTAACATACAGGGTGGATAAAGGGGAACCAGTGGATGTAGTGTATTTGGACTTCCAAAAGGCATTTGACAAGGTTCCACACAAAAGATTACTGATCAAGATAAAAAATCACGGGATTGGGGGTAATATACTGGCATGGGTGGAAGATTGGCTATCTAACAGAAAACAAAGAGTTGGGATAAATGGTTCGTTCTCAGGCTGGCAATCAGTAACTAGTGGTGTTCCGCAGGGGTCAGTGCTGGGACCCCAACTCTTTACAATCTATATTAACGATTTGGAGGAAGGGACCGAATGCAACATATCCAAGTTTGCCGACGATACAAAGATGGGAGGGAAAGCAGTGAGTGAGGAGGACATAAAAAACCTGCAAAAGGACATAGACAGGCTAAGTGAGTGGGCAGAGATTTGGCAGATGCAATATAATGTTGGAAAGTGTGAGGTTATGCACTTTGGCAGAAAAAATCAAAGAGCAAGTTATTATCTAAATGGAGAGAAACTGCAAAGTGCGACAGTACAAAGGGATCTGGGGGTCCTGGTGCATGAAACACAAAAAGTTAGTATGCAGGTGCAGCAGGTGATCAGGAAGGCCAATGGAATCTTGGCTTTTATTGCAAGGGGGATGGAGTATAAAAACAGGGAAGTCTTGCTGCAGTTATACAGGTTAGTGGTGAGGCCACACCTGGAATGCTGCGTGCAGTTTTGGTTTCCATATTTAAGAAAAGATATACTTGCTCTCGAGGCGGTTCAGAGAAGGTTCACTCGGTTGGTTCCGGAGATGAGGGGGTTGACGTATGAGGAAAGGTTGAGTAGGTTGGGACTCTACTCATTGGATTTCAGAAGAATGAGAGGCGATCTTATCGAAACATATAAGATTGTGAGGGGGCTTGATCGGGTGGATGCGGTGAGGATGTTTCCACTGATGGGTGAGACAAGAACTAGGGGACATAATCTTAGAATAAGGGGCTGCCCTTTCAAAACTGAGATGAGGAGAAACTTCTTCACTCATCGGGTAGTAAATCTATGGAATTTGCTACCCCAGAGAGCTGTGGAAGCTGCAACATTAAATAAATTTAAAATGGAGATAGACATTTTCCGAGCAGATAAAGGAATAAGGGGTTACGGGGAGAGGGCAGGGAAGTGGACGTGAGTCTAGATTCAGATCAGCCATGATCCTATTGAATGGAGGAGCAGGCCCGAGGGGCCGTATGGCCTACTCCTGCTCCTATTTCTTAAGTTCTTATGTTCTTATGTAACGCAGAGGCCAGTGTTGGACTGGGCGGAGGTACTGAGTGGAGTAACGCTGAGGTCAGTGTTGGACTGGGCGAGGTACTGAGTGGAGTAACGCAGAGGTCAGTGTTGGACTGGGCGAGGCACTGAGTGGAGTAACGCTGAGGTCAGTGTTGGACTGGGGAGGTACTGAGTGGAGTAACGCAGAGGTCAGTGTTGGACTGGGCGGAGGTACTGAGTGGAGTAACGCTGAGGTCAGTGTTGGACTGGGCGAGGTACTGAGTGGAGTAACGCTGAGGTCAGTGTTGGACTGGGCGGAGGTACTGAGTGGAGTAACGCTGAGGTCAGTGTTGGACTGGGCGAGGTACTGAGTGGAGTAACGCAGAGGTCAGTGTTGGACTGGGCGAGGTACTGAGTGGAGTAACGCAGAGGTCAGTGATGGACTGGGCGGAGGTACTGAGTGGAGTAACGCAGAGGTCAGTGTTGGACTGGGCGAGGTACTGAGTGGAGTGACGCTGAGGTCAGTGTTGGACTGGGCGAGGTACTGAGTGGAGTAACGCAGAGGTCAGTGTTGGACTGGGCGAGGTACTGAGTGGAGTAACGCTGAGGTCAGTGATGGACTGGGCGGAGGTACTGAGTGGAGTAATGCAGAGGTCAGTGTTGGACTGGGCGAGGTACTGAGTGGAGTAACGCAGAGGTCAGTGTTGGACTGGGCGAGGTACTGAGTGGAGTAACGCTGAGGTCAGTGTTGGACTGGGCGAGATACTGAGTGGAGTAACGCTGAGGTCAGTGTTGGACTGGGCGGAGGTACTGAGTGGAGTAACGCAGAGGTCAGTGATGGACTGGGCGAGGTACTGAGTGGAGTAACGCTGAGGTCAGTGTTGGACTGGGCGAGGTACTGCGTGGAGTAACGCAGAGGTCAGTGTTGGACTGGGCGAGGTACTGAGTGGAGTAACGCAGAGGTCAGTGTTGGACTGGGCGAGGTGGTGAGTGGAGTAACGCAGAAGTCAGTGATGGACTGGGCGGAGGTACTGAGTGGAGTAACGCTGAGGTCAGTGTTGGACTGGGGCGAGGTACTGCGTGGAGTAACGCTGACGTCAGTGTTGGACTGGGCGGAGGTACTGAGTGGAGTAACGCTGAGGTCAGTGTTGGACTGGGGCGAGGTACTGCGTGGAGTAACGCTGACGTCAGTGTTGGACTGGGCGGAGGTACTGAGTGGAGTAACGCAGAAGTCAGTGATGGACTGGGCGGAGGTACTGAGTGGAGTAACGCTGAGGTCAGTGTTGGACTGGGGCGAGGTACTGAGTGGAGTAACGCTGAGGTCAGTGATGGACTGGGCGATGTACTGAGTGGAGTAACGCAGAGGTCAGTGTTGGACTGGGCGAGGTACTGAGTGGAGTAACGCTGAGGTCAGTGATGGACTGGGCGAGGTACTGAGAGGAGTAACGCAGAGGTCAGTGTTGGACTGGGCGAGGTACTGAGTGGAGTAACGCAGAGGTCAGTGTTGGACTGGGCGAGGTGGTGAGTGGAGTAACGCAGAGGTCAGTGTTTGGATCCTTGTTGGTTATTATCTACACAAATGACCTGTGTAGTGTATGTACCTTTAAGAGAGAACTACTTTTACAGCTCCTGTATACTGTAGTACCGGCAGTGACCACACCTGTATATAAGCCCTGAGCAGGCATCTGTACTTTTAGTTATTAGACTACCCTCATCCAGTAAACACCTGTTGATTGTTGATCTGCAGTCTCCGTCTATTTATTGAAGAACACCATACCTTAAGATTCACGGATTTAATAGTGGCGACGAGGTCGATTCGAACCTACCTGCAACTCTGCATTTCCTCCCAAGGATTCGCTCCTGGAGGACAGTGGAAGAAAGTCAAGGCCAGAAGCACAGGTGTCGACCACGAGCAAGCGCCCAGTCATCCGGCAGAGAGTGAGCATCGCAGGGGAGGCTGTTGAGAGCTGGGCTTGGTTCTCCAGCCACGATGATCCAGCAACAGGCTGGCAACAGGTACAGCGCAGACCCTTCCTGGACAGCGGCGGCTGGAGCCGACCGACGGCACAGAAAAGGCCGAGCAGCGTCGACGGGGTAAGAGAGAGGGTAAAGTGCACAGGGCGCAGCCGGGGGTTGAAGGCTGAGCGGCGTCGACGGAAAACAAAAAGAGAGAGAGGGTAAAGCACAGCTGGGGTTCAGGACCGAGCAGCGGCAACGAGAGAGGCGCACAGGAAAACGCGCAGAGTGCAGCCAGGGCTCAAGGGCTGAGCAGCGTCCGCGGGGGAAGAAAGGAAGCGCGGGAGATGCCATTTGAGCCGCGGAGAAGAAGGGAGAGCGCGGGAGATGCCATTTTTAAAGCCGCAACAGAGAAGAACGGCGAGCGCGGGAAGAAAGGGAAGCGCGGAAGACGCCATTTTGAGCCAGTGGAGAAGAGGGGAGAGCGCGGGAGATGCCATTTTAGCCAGTCTAACCACACCCAGGGATGCCGAAGAGTGGCAGTGTCACAGCGTTCGACAATGAAGTCGAAGATTGGGCGACATATGTGGAACGCATTGAGGTGTACTGCAAGGCGAATGAAGGGCCAGATGCCAGGAAAGCACTGGTTTTGTTGAATTCCATGGGTGCAAAAACGTATGGCTTACTGCGAAACCTAATAACCCCAGAGAAGCCAGTGGATAAGGATTTCGAAAACATCGTGGAAATCCTACAGGACCACTTAAACCCCACACCGCTGCTGATAGCAGAAAGATTTAAGTTTCACAAAAGGAACCAGCATAAAGACGAAAGTAATGCTGAGTATTTAATGGAACTGCGCAAGCTATCGAAACACTGCCAGTTTGGAATGGGACTGGCAGATACGTTAAGGGACAAGTTTGTGTGTGGGCTTCAAAGTGAAGGAACCCAGAAACGGCTTCTATCAGAAAAGGATCTTATGCTGGACAAGGCTTTCAGCATGGCAGTATCACACGAAGCAGCCGCACGGGGCGTTGCAGAGATACAACGGAGACCGCAAGAATATGGCACCAATGAAATGTCATATGGAGCAGGGAAGTGTTATCGCTGCAGCAGAACAACACACAACCAGAAGGATTGTTGGTTCAAGGACCAAGTGTGTAGACAGTGTGGAAAAGCAGGACACATAGCAAGAGTCTGCAGGTCGGGGAAGAAAACCAGCAGCAAGAAATCTCCACAAGAGAAGTACAAAAAGGTACAAAAGGTGACGGAGAATAGAATAGTTCAGACGAACAGAAAAGTGATACAGACTCCGGAAGCAAGGAGCTGGGTTGTCTGAAACGACATAATGTAATCAAAATGGAGGATCACCAGACTATCTGGGTCACGCTCAAGATAGACGGAGTCCAAGTGAAAATGGAATTGGACACAGGATCAGCCCTAACAGTCATAAACCGAAGGGACTACAAGCGGCTATTCTCACATATACCCTTGAGAGCTACAGAGATTGTCTTGAAGATGTACATGGGGCAAAAAGTCTACCCCAAAGGAAAAATAAGGGTGAACGTGATATACAACGGCCAGGAAATACCAAAAATGGACCTAAATGTATTGCCAGATGGAGGACCACCACTACTAGGACGTGAATGGATCCGGAAGATACAATTAGATTGGCATTCCATACAGGCACTGACGGTAGAGGCCAAAAAGGATGACGACGTCACACCTGGACGACTGTCAAAAATGATAACTGACGCACAAGTGTTCCAGGAGGGACTCGGAACACGAAAAGGCATAACAGCGATGATTAAAATAGAGGAAAATGCAAGCCCAAAGTTTTTTAAGGCCAGACCGATGCCTTATGCGATCCGCCCAGCCGTCGAAGCAGAGCTGGAAGGTTTGGAACGTTCAGGAGTACTGTCCAAAGTGGACTGGAGCGAGTGGGCTACACCCATCGTTCCTGTAATGAAGAGGTCGTTGAGTAAGACGCCTGGGGAACCAAAGAAGGTTCGCATCTGTGGAGACTTTAAGGCGACAGTGAACCCAGTCCTTCACACGGTACAATATCCGCTTCCGCGGATTGAAGATATTTTCGCCTCGCTATCTGGAGGAAAACGCTTCACTAAGATTGATCTGGCCCAGGCGTACCTGCAAATGGAGGTAGAAGAAGCCTCGAAACAATATCTCACGATCAACACTCACAAAGGTCTCTACCAATACAACCGGCTGGTGTTCGGTGTAGCATCGGCTCCGGCTATTTGGCAAAGGGCAATGGATCAAGTCCTGCAAGGGATTCCAGGGACCCAGTGTTATTTGGACGACATCCTGGTCACGGGCAAAAATGACAGTGATCACCTCACCAACCTGGAGCAGGTGCTCACTAGATTGAAGGAATATGGGCTACGAGCTAATCGCCACAAATGCGAGTTTTTCCAGAAGCAGATCTCGTATTGTGGCCACGTTATTGATGAAGAGGGGTTACATAAGTCCCCTGAGAAGATTGAGGCAGTAGTCAAGGCTCCAGCACCGGAAAATGTGTCACAACTGAGGTCGTTCCTCGGGCTGGTGAACTACTACCATAAGTTCTTACCAAATTTGTCTACAGTATTACACCCACTGAACACCCTCCTGCAGACGGGGGTACCATGGAAGTGGAATGACGAATGTAAACGCGCTTTCCAGAAGTGCAAAGAATTGATCACATCAAAAGAGGTGTTGGCCCATTTCAACCCAGCACTACCAATTCGGTTGGCGTGTGATGCATCACCCTATGGTATTGGAGCGGTGCTGTTGCACAAATTCCCAGACGGGTTGGAGAGGGCAGTAGCCTTTGCGTCTCGGTCACTAACCTCAGCCGAGCGCAACTACGCCCAGATTGACAGGGAGGCCCTCAGCCTAGTATGGGGAGTAAAAAGTTCGACCACTATCTGCACGGGCAGAAGTTCACCTTGCTGACTGACCACCAACCACTTGTCTCCATCTTTAATCCAAAGAAGGGCGTTCCGGTGATGACTGCGCAACGGCTACAAAGATGGTCCCTTTTTCTAGGGGCGAACCAATATGAAATAGAGTATAAGGGCACAAAACAGCATGGAAATGCTGATGGGCTATCACGCCTGCCACTGCCTACTGCGGAGGAAGCACCAGCAGTGGACCCTGTCGAAATATTTTATTCGTCGATAATTGAACGCTTGCCAGTAACTAACGCGGATATAGAGAAGGAGACCCGAAATGATCCGACACTGTCTCGGGTATATGATTTGACGGTGAAGGGATGGCCAACACATGGCGACTCACTGTTGCCAGCATTCTCATCCAGAAGAGAACAGCTGTCAGTATGCCAGGGGACAGTGATGTGTGGATCCCGAGTGGTAATTCCACCCAAGTTAAGGGAGAGAGTGCTCAATGAGCTTCACGAAGGCCATCTGGGAGGGGTGAAAATGAAAAGCCTTGCTAGGGCTTATGTGTGGTGGCCGGGAATCAATCAACAAATCGAGGACCTAACAAAGAGCTGCTCAGGATGCCAGAAGGTCCAAAATGCACCACCACATGCCCCTCTACACCCATGGGAGTGGCCCTCCTCTCCATAGCAACGGGTGCATATTGATTTTGCTGGTCCATTCATGGACTCAATGTTCTTAATAGCAGTGGATGCGCACTCGAATTGGCCTGAGGTGATCAAAATGTCCTCCACCACTACGGAGAAAACGATTGCAGTCCTACAGACCATATTTGCCAGGAACGGCTTGCCAGAGCAGATTTGCTCTGATAACGGACCACAGTTTGTGTCCGAAGAGTTTCGGAAATTTATGAGAAGGAATGGGGTAAGGCATTACACATCCACCCCGTATCATCCAGCCACAAATGGATTGGCTGAGAGGGTCGTACAAACCTTTAAAAAGGCAGTAAGGGCCATGTGCGATGACAACATTCCACTGCAGCATAAGGTGGACAATTTCCTGTTAGCCTACAGAAATGCGACACATGCAGTTACCAACCAGACCCCGGCCATGATGTTCTTTAACCGAAGGTTGAGATCTCCTCTGGATTTGCTCAGACCAAATATGCAAAGAAATGTTGAGAATAAGCAATTCCAGTACATCAATGAGAAGCCGACAAGGAGCTTCAATGTAGGACAACCAGTCTTGGCCCGCGACTACCGAACAGAGAAATGGCAACCCGGAACGATATGCAGACGGCAGGGGCCATTAATGTACACAGTGGATGTCGGGGAGAACATTGTGAGACGCCATGTCGACCAGATCCTAGCGTCGCAGGAACGAGTCAACCCCATGTCTAGCGTACCTGGTGATGAACCCAACATACCGGTAGCATCTACCCCAGAAACAGTAGCATCGGAAACTGATGAACTAACCGATGACAGGGGGCCAGAATCGCCTCCGCACCAAGAACAAGACACTCAGGAAAGGCGCTATCCAGAAAGGATCAGGAAGCCGCCCCAAAGACTGAACCTATAAATGGACTATTTCAGTTAATGTGCATGTTAAAAGTGTTAACTGTTATTTGAATGTTATGGTATGTTAATCTAAAAGGGGAGGAATTGTTGTGTATGTACCTTTAAGAGAGAACTACTTTTACAGCTCCTGTATACTGTAGTACCGGCAGTGACCACACCTGTATATAAGCCCTGAGTAAGCATCTGTACTGTTAGTTTTTAGACTACCCTCATCCAGCAAACACCTGTTGATTGTTGATCTGCAGTCTCCATCTATTTATTGAAGAACACCATACCTTAAGATTCACGGATTTAATAACCTGGATGTGGTACCAGTGAGTATTTTGATAAATTAGCAGACAACATTAGATTAGGGAGAGTGGCAAGGACAATGGTTACAGTTAAGATTTTCCGGAAGTAATTAGACCTGTTATGGAATTGAGTAAAAAGAAAGATTTGCATTTATATAGCACCTTTCACAACCACCGGATGTCCCAAAGCGCTTTACGGCCAATGAATTACTTCTTGAAGTGTTGTCACTGTTGTAATGTAGGAAACGTGGCAGTCAATTTGTGCACAGCAAGCTCCCACAAACAGCAATGTGATAATGACCAGATAATGTTTTAATGATGTTGATTGAGGGATAAATATTGGGCAGAACACCGGGGATAACTCCTCTGCTCTTCTTCAAAATAGTGCCGTGGGATCTTTTACATCCACCTGAGAGAGTAGGCAGGGCCTCGGTTTAATTTCTCATTCAAAAGACAGCACCCCCGACAGTACAGCACTCCCTCAGTACAGCACCCCCGACAGTACAGCAACCCCCGACAGTACAGCACCCCCCGACAGTACAGCACTCCCTCAGTACAGTACTCCCTCAGTACAGCACCCCCAACAGTACAGCACTCCCTCAGTACAGCACCCCCGACAGTACAGCAACCCCCGACAGTACAGCACCCCCCGACAGTACAGCACTCCCTCAGTACAGTACTCCCTCAGTACAGCACCCCCTCAGTACAGCACCCCCGACAGTACAGCACTCCCCGACAGTACAGCACCCCCCGACAGTACAGTACTCCCTCAGTACAGTACTCCCTCAGTACAGCACTCCCTCAGTACAGCACCCCCGACAGTACAGCAACCCCCGACAGTACAGCACCCCCCGACAGTACAGCACTCCCTCAGTACAGTACTCCCTCAGTACAGCACTCCCTCAGTACAGCACCCCCGACAGTACAGCACTCCCCGACAGTACAGCACTCCCTCAGTACAGCACTCCCTCAGTACAGCACTCCCTCAGTACAGCACCCCCGACAGTACAGCACTCCCTCAGTACAGCACCCCCGACAGTACAGCACTCCCTCAGTACAGTACTCCCTCAGTACAGCACTCCCTCAGTACAGCACTCCCTCAGTACAGCACCCCCCGACAGTACAGCACTCCCTCAGTACAGCACTCCCTCAGTACAGCACCCCCGACAGTACAGCACTCCCTCAGTACAGTACTCCCTCAGTACAGCACTCCCTCAGTACAGCACTCCCTCAGTACAGCACCCCCCGACAGTACAGCACTCCCTCAGTACAGCACTCCCTCAGTACAGCACTCCCTCAGTACAGCACTCCCTCAGTACAGCACTCCCTCAGTACAGCACCCCCGACAGTACAGCACCCCCCGACAGTACAGCACTCCCTCAGTACAGCACTCCCTCAGTACAGCACTCCCTCAGTAGAGTACTCCCTCAGTACAGCACTCCCTCAGTACAGCACCCCCCGACAGTACAGCACTCCCTCAGTACAGCACCCCCCGACAGTACAGCACCCCCTCAGTACAGCACTCCCTCAGTACAGCACTCCCTCAGTACAGCACTCCCTCAGTACAGCACTCCCTCAGTACAGCACTCCCTCAGTACAGCACTCCCTCAGTACAGCACCCCCGACAGTACAGCACTCCCCGACAGTACAGCACTCCCTCAGTACAGCACTCCCTCAGTACAGCACTCCCTCAGTACAGCACTCCCTCAGTACAGCACCCCCCGACAGTACAGCACTCCCTCAGTACAGCACCACCCGACAGTACAGCACTCCCTCAGTATAGCACCCCCCGACAGTACAGCACTCCCTCAGTACAGTACTCCCTCAGTACAGCACCCCCCGGCAGTACAGCACTCCCTCAGTACTGCACCCCCCGACAGTACAGCACCCCCCGACAGTACAGCACTCCCTCAGTACAGCACTCCCTCAGTACAGCAGCCCCCGGCAGTACAGCACCCCCCGACAGTACAGCACTCCCTCAGTACTGCACCCCCCGACAGTACAGCACTCCCTCAGTACAGCGCTCCCTCAGTACAGCACTCCCTCAGTACTGCACCCCCCGACAGTACAGCACTCCCTCAGTACAGCACCCCCCGACAGTACAGCACTCCCTCAGTACAGCACCCCCCCCGACAGTACAGCACTCCCTCAGTACAGCACTCCCTCAGTACAGCACTCCCTCAGTACAGCACTCCCTCAGTACAGCGCTCCCTCAGTACAGCACCCCCTGACAGTACAGCACTCCCTCAGTACAGCACTCCCTCAGTACAGCACCCCCCCCGACAGTACAGTACTCCCTCAGTACAGTACTCCCTCAGTACAGCACCCCCCGACAGTACAGCACTCCCTCAGTACAGCACTCCCTCAGTACTACACTGGAGTGTCAGCCTCGATTCTTTGTCCCTGGGGTTGGACTTTGAACCAACAACCTCTGACTCAGAGGCAAGGGTGCTACCAACTGAGCCATGGCTCACACTGTAAAAAAACAGCAAGTGTAATTTAACACTGACACATGCAAACCTTTGTATATTGCAAGGAAGAATAAGCAACATGGGGATACAATGCCGTAAATAGATTTTGGGGCAGTGATTTGCCCCATCTGGACTGTTGTGTAGAGTTCTGGTCGCCATATTACAGGGAGGTCCACATGGAACTAAGAGAATGCAGCAAAGAGCTACCAGTCTGAGACCTTTCATCAGACTCCTGAACTATGAGGGGAAATGATAGAAACTGAGTTTGTTTATACAAGAGAAGATAAAAGAGAAGGCTGAGAGGTGACCTAACAAAGGTCTTTAAAACTATGAAGGGGTTTGACAGGGTAGAAGTAGAGAAAATGCTTCCACTTGTGGGGAGTTTAAAACTCAGGGTCAGAAATATAAGATAGTCACCAATAAATCCAGTGGGGAATTCAGGAGAAACTTCCTTACTCAGAAAGTGGTTAGAATGTGGAACTTGCTACCATGGTGGGCCGAACGGCCTCCTTCTATGCTGTATCATTCTATGACATGGAGTGGATGAGGCGAAAAGCATAGATGCATTTGAGGGGAAACGAGATAAGTAAATGAGGGAGAAAGGAATAGAAGATTATGCTGATAGGGTTAGATGATGTAGAGTGGAAGGAGGCTCATGTAGAGCATAGACCAGTTGGGTCGAATGGCTTGTCTCTGTGCTGTAAATTTGATGTAATTCTATGTAAAACTGAGAGGGGACTTTACTGAGGTATTCAAGCTCCTTAACGGCGTTGACAAGTTGAACCATGAAACTTTGTACATCACGGCTCTGAAAATGAGAATGGCGTGGGGGGGCAGGGGGGTGAAGGGCATGGGGTGAAGCTCAGGAGAGGGACTAAGAGTGGACAGATCAGATAGAATTACTTCACACAGAGTTTGGTGAACCTTTGGAAGGAACTACCCAGGGAGGAGATCGAAGCTGATAACTTCTGTGATTTTAAGAAGCAATTCGACAGGCAAGAAAATCAATTGAGTTATCAGGAAATGAACTGTGCCTTCTGTGTTTGATCTCTGGAGCCAGCCAGATGGACAAAAGTGGTCTTTTCCTGTCCTGTTCCTATTTAATTAGTGCAGGAAGACTTTGAAAGGGTCTTAAGAGTGATGGCAGACTTGTCCCTTTTTGTTGTTTGGACAATATGGAGAAGCGATATTGTAGGAATCGTCAGATCCCTAACTGAAGCACTGAGGTCGAGTCAGTCCGATAATAAAACGAAGTTTAATAGAAACTAGAGAACAAACAATTGCATGCAGGAGAAATAATCAACAGGTCTTTTCTGGTGCTGGTTTCACGAGGTCTGAGTTGGGAACCTCCCACTCTCTGACATCATGATGTCATCACATTTCCCGCCGTTCGGGGCGTCATGTGACCAACGTGATGACGTCATCGCGCTGATTCTGGGGCTTATCCAGAACGGCTATTTATATACAGTAAACAAACATAGGTGCTGTAGCACTCTGTTAAAGGCAGTTATACATTTATACAGGAGTCCGTTGGTGGCTTTGCCACATGCGCCCCCCCAGAAGTGTCTTTAACCTCAAAAGTCAATCGCAGAGGTCGGACAAGCCTGTCCAAACGACTTCGATATTCCCGGAGAGGAATGGGCTGGTCAGACGATGAGCTGGTCTGCGGAACGGTCGGGTCAGGCGAGGTGGTCACGGGCGGCCGCCCACAACGCGTTGGCTGCGCTGCCTCGACCGGTTGCTCAAGGTCCAGGTGTGCGGCCTTGAGGCGGTCCACGGAAATGTGGTCAGGCTTGCCCCCGATGTCCACTAAAAAACGCTTGGCGCCCGCCTGCAGTACCTGGAAAGGGCCTATATATGGAGGCGTGAGAGGACTACGGTGGGCGTCATGCCGGATGAAAACGAATTTAGCCCGCATAAGCTCCGGCGGAACGTGGGACGCGGGCAACCCGTGATGCGATGTCGGAATGGGCCGGAAAGATTGCGCTGCGGCCCGGTGAGCCTCCAGTTGTTTGACCGCCGACCAAGGATGCGTTGGTGATGGAAGAGACTCACCGGGCACCCGGAGCGGCCGGCCATAAACCAGTTCGGCGGCCGATGCCTGCAGGTCCTCTTTAGGCGCTGTGCGTAACCCAAGCATCACCCATGGCAGCTTGTCCATCCACGCAGTCCCCTGGAGGGTGGCCCTCAGCGACGCCTTCAAGGACCGATGAAAACGTTCGAATAATCCATCGGCCTGCGGATGGTAAGCCGTGGTCCGATGGAGCTTGGTGCCCAAACCCAAGGCTACGGCGTTCCACAAAGCAGGCGAGAATTGCGGCCCGCGATCCGACGAAATATCAGACGGAACACCGAAACGTGCAACCCAGGATGAAAGAAAAGCCTGGGCGACACCCGCGGAGGTGGTGGACATCAAAGGAATGGCCTCCAGCCACCTGGTGGTACGGTCGACTATGGTCAGAAGATGTGTGAAACCTTGTGACGGCGGTAGTGGGCCCATGAGGTCGACATGGACGTGATCAAAACACCTCTCTGGTACCTCGAATACGGCGACGGGAGCTTTGACGTGGCGCTGCACCTTAGCCCTCTGGCACACGACGCAGGTGTTGGCCCAGTCACGGACATCTTTTCGCATTCCCCTCCAGACGAACTTGGATGCCAGCAATTTTTGTGAAGCCCGCACGCCCGGATGCGCAAGCCCATGAATGGCATCGAAAACATTCCTACGATCGGGCGGGGGTCTCCCAAGGAGACGTCGCAGAGCAAGGAGGTGCCAGCCGAGTGGAAAAGCACATCCGCTGGCTGCAGGCAGGACGAGTCAGTGCGGAAAGCCTGCGCTTCCGGATCAGCCGCTTGGTCAGCAGCCATGAGTGAATAATCGAGTCCCAGCTGGACGGCCTGGACAGTCGCATGCGAGAGGCAATCGGCGACCACGTTGTCCTTGCCAGCCACGTGCCGGATGTCGGTGGTGAACTCGGAAATAAAGGTGAGCTGTCGTTGCTGTCGAGCTGACCACGGCTCAGCCGTCTTGGCCATGGCAAACGTCAGGGGCTTGTGAGCCACAAACGCGGTGAATTGGCATCCTTCCAATAGAAAACGAAAATGGCGGATGGCCAGAAACAACGCCAACAGCTCCCTGTCGAACGTGCTGTAGCTACGCTCGTTACGACGCAATTGGCGACTAAAAAACGCCAGCGGTTGCCACGTCCCATGGACCCATTGCTCCTGCACGGCGCCTACAGCGTAGTCTGAAGCGTCCGTCGTGAGCGCGATGGTGGCACCAGGCAGCGGGTGTGCCAACATCGTTGCGTTTGCGAGAGCATCCTTCATGTCCACAAAAGCGCGATCCATCTCCAGCGTCCAAACCACAGGTTCCTTCCGCGGCTTTCCTCTGAGTGCCTCGTAGAGCGGCCGCATCAGCTGCGCGGCCCGGGGGACAAACCTATGGTAAAAATTTACCATACCCAGGAACTCCTGGAGCGCTTTAACGGATTGCGGGCGCGGGAAAGCAGCGATGGCCGCCACCTTCGACCGAAGCGGCAGTGCCCCTGCCGCAGTGATGCGGTGGCCCAAAAAGTCTATCTGCCGCAGTCCGAATTGACATTTGTTCGGGTTGATTATAAGGCCATGCTGATGGAGGCGTCAAAAAAGGAGGCGCAGGTGTTGTAGATGTTCCTCTTTTGAAGCACTGGCGACCAGGATGTCATCGAGGTACACAAAGAGAAACTTAAGATCCCGCAGCACTGAATCCATAAGGCGCTGGAACGCCTGCGCTACATTTTTGAGTCCGAACGGCTTACGGAGGAATTCAAACAGTCCAAAAGGGGTAATGACCGCTGTCTTCTGGACGTCCTGGGGGTGGACGGGCACTTGATGGTACCCCCGGACGAGGTCGATTTTGGAAAAAAACAAATTGCCTGCCAAATATGCGGAGAAATCTTGGATGTACGGTATTGGGTACCGGTCGGGAGTCGTGACCTCATTGAGGCGTCAATAATCGCCGCAGGGCCGCCAACCACCGCCGGGCTTAGGGACGATATGAACCGGCGACGACCAGGGACTATCCGAGCGGTGAACGATTCCCAGTCGCTCCATGGTGGCGAACTCCGCCTTCGCGGCCTCGAGTTTACTGGGCTCCAGCCGTCGAGCCCGGGCATAAACCGGGGGGCCGGTCGTCGCGATGTGGTGTTCCACACCATGTTTAGCGGTCGTTGCCGAGAAGGTGGGTCGAGTGAGATCCGGAAATTCCCCAAGCAGGCGGGTGAAGTCGTCGGGCGCCGGCACGGTGCAGGAACCCATGTGGGGCATGCCTGAGCCCCGAAAACAGGGGGTGGAGGCGAACGTGGCGGCGTGAATCAGACGGCGATTACGTAAATCAACCAATAGGCCATTGGTACAGAAGAAATCAGCGCCGAGGATTGCCTGTGCGATTTTGGCGGTTATAAACTCCCAGTGGAAAAGTTGCCCGCCGAAACACACCTGGATCCGCCGCATCCTGAACATACGAATAGCGCTGCCGTTGGCGACCTGGAGTGGAGAACCGCGCCTCCCTGATCTGACGTCGAGGAGCGAAGCGGGAAGGATGCTGCACTGAGCGCCCGTGTCGCACAAAAACCGCCGGCCTGAAATGGAGTCGGTGATATACAATAATTTCCCGGAATCGCCAACTGCCATCGTAGATGCGAAACCGACCTCGGGGTCATTCTTCCGTTCACGCAATCGGTGCTGCTGCTTCCTCGGTGCAGTTGGCGCAAAACTGCATGGGTGTCGGCAACATCTGGCTTTTGGACCGAAACGGGCGTGGTAGTAGCAGAGGCCGGTCGGTGGAGGCGCCGAGGTGGGATTCTTCGGGGCGGGACACTTCGAGGTGGCACAGTACTGCTGCATCACCGCATAAATGGTGTCGGCTTCAGCCGCGAGCGCTACACCGTCCGTAGCCTCTGACCTGGCGAGGGCTGCTTGCACCTGCTCAGGGAGCTGGCTCAGGAACAGTTCCCGAAACAGAAAACACTGCGGCTCAGACCCAAGGAGCGTGAGCATCTGGCTCATCAACTCAGACGGCTTAGCGTCGCCTAACCCGGGCAGTGTGAGTAAACGTCGCGCGCGCTCCGCTTTCATGAGGCCGAAACCCTGCATAAGTCGTGCCTTAAGCGTATCATACGTGTTAACCACGGGCGGGGTCTCCAGCAGACTGATGATCCGTGCAGCCGTCGAGCTGTCCAGTGCGGAGACCACGTAAAGATAACGGGTCTGATCCAGCACGATGTTCCGAAGCTGGAACTGAGCCTCCGCTTGGACGAACCAGGAGGCTGCCTGTTGTTCCCAAAATTAAGGGAGCTTCAAAGTCGCTGCATTAACATCCATCGTTTTGTTCTGCGCGTCCTCCGCGAAAATCGTCCGCGAAGTCTCGGGGTCACCAATGTAGGAATCGTCAGATCCCTAACTGAAGCACTGAGGTCGAGTCAGTCCGATAATAAAATGAAGTTTAATAGAAACTAGAGAACAAACAATTGCATGCAGGAGAAATAATCAACAGGTCTTTTCTGGTGCTGGTTTCACGAGGTCTGAGTTGGGAACCTCCCACTCTCTGACGTCATGACGTCATCACATTTCCCGCCATTCGGGGCGTCACGTGACCAACGTGATGACGTCATCGCGCTGATTCTGGGGCTTATCCAGAACGGCTATTTACATACAGTAAACAAACATAGGTGCTGTAACACTCTGTTAAAGGCAGTTATACATTTATACAGGAGTCCGTTGGTGGCTTTGCCACAATATATCTATTATAATATATTAGGTTCATGTGGGGTGGGTGTTTCATTAAAACCACCTGCAGTACCTGTTACTCCTGTAGGTGGCACTGTGACAGACGTTTTCAATGCTAAAGATGTCACGTTATGTGACACACAATAGCACCTATTTTATAGCAAGAAAGTATATTAATATGTGATTACACAATCTGGCCACTGGGTTCCCACAAATTGTTCAAAACTCTTTCTGATTTTTTCAGCTGTCAATATATTTCTGTAACTAAATGTTCTGATGTTCGAAAGAAGGATTTAAACAAAAGTTTAAATATTAAAAAATACATATTTCACAATAACATGAGTAAAGTTATCAACCAAATTATCTTTTGTGTCTTTTAATGCCTTAATTAAAGCTTTTACTTGAAAGCCTCAGCCTTGCCTAAAAGCCTGGCGTTGGGCTTAATAATGGTGCACAGAGTTGTGCCTCTGAACTAAATTTGGATTGTGTAGTCTGAGCATCTGCAGTGTGCCTAATTTCCCAGCATGCAGTACCATTCCATCATCTAAAGCGATGGAATTTTTATCTTTAGCTTCCCGCAGTTTCTATTTAATAGCTTTTGTTCCCAAATAACTTTGAAAAACAATAGAACACATTTTAGAATTATTATTGAGATAAGTTAATACTAAGTTTTTTTCTTTAAAAAGAGAGGCTGTGTGTGTGGGAGGGGGGCAATGAGAAAAATACTATTCTGATTATACACCTGTTGTAACTTTTTTGTTCTTTAACTTGAAAAGTGCATTAAGTTTAGGAGGGAGTGAAAGGGACTTCATGTTCATGTTAGTTTTGTCAATGGGGAGCTTTTGGAGGCGGGACTACCACTTTTTGGGTTGTAGTTCCGCCTCCATCGACTTGTGGCCAACCCACGCTATTTTCCCTTCATTGACCTTGTTAAGCCCGCCCAGCGGGCTCAGCAGGCCAATTAAGGGACACCTGGTTACTGGTGACGTCAGCGATTGACATTTCATCTGTCAAGAGCTTTTGACAGATGAAAAATCAGCGTTTGACAGCTCTGTGAAGCTGTCAAACACTGACAATCTGTCTTTTAACTTGAGTCCTTCTACTCAGACTCAGTTAGACATCTCTCCAGACCAGAAAGCAGAGGCTGCAGCTTTTGACAGTTCAGCGGCCATTCTGTTTTCTGTGCCGGTAAGCTGAGGGACTCCCGAGAACTGAAGGAAGGAAGCCTGCAGGAGAAAGTAAAGGTAAGTAAAACTTATCAAAACACTTTACACTTACCTCACACACTTACCTCTGCACACATGCACCCATCACCCATCACTCACCTGTACAATGGACATCTCGACCCCTCCAACCTCTGCAGATCGATGGTCCGCCTCGCTAACTTGGCGTGGTTCAGAACCGTCGGACAGCCCACACTTCAGGGCTAAAAATAGGGATTAGGCAAAAAACTGCCTGTTAACTACCTGTTAACAGGCAGTTAATTGGCACTAATCCCCTTCCCGCCTCTGGGAGGCAGCTCCCAGCACAGGTTGGGTACCCGCCTCCTGGGACATTGGCACAGAGGCGGGTTGGGGGCAGGATGGGTTCCTGCAATTTTCCCACCACTCCCGCCTCCAAACCCGCCTCCTCGGGGCTTGGAAAATTGAGCCCAGTGTCTTTCCTCATTCTAATTGAATTTCTTTAAAAAAAACTAGGTTGAATTTTGAAAGCAAATGGAGCTTCGTTAAGGGAAACTGATTGGAAGCAAGAGGAACAGCTTGAGGGCGAGGGCGTCCCTAGCCTTTCACCACCTGCCCTTGGAGGGAGTGGTGGAGCAAAGGGGGAGTGCATGGAGAGATAAAGGTGAGTGACAGCAGAGCATGGTAGAGGGGGTGATACATTGGTTGAGATGGTAGTTTGAGAGGGTAGTGATGGGAGTGAGAGAAGGTAGGAAAGGGAGAAGATAGTGGGAAAATGAAGAGGTAGGTGATGCAATGGAAGTGAGTGCTGGGGGAGCATGAGTAATTGGGGTAGGGGAAAGGAAAGGAGCCAGTGAGGTTTACATTCTGCCTGCAACCCCTAATATAGCCTGCAGCCATTAGTGGCTTCTTTCCCTGTCACATCGTACCATGTCACCCAACAAAAAGACAAAGAGACAACAGAAGAGGAAAAGAGAGACAGAGGAAGAAGAGAAGAGACAGAGAGAAACTGCAAATCTAAGACATTAGAGTTAAGTAAGAGAGTGACCAAATTCACTGACTTATTGTGTGCAACATCACAGGGGATAAGAAAGTAAATAGAATTCTGAGATGCATAAGCAAAAGGGTGGAGTGTGGCGGAGCCACTAAAGGACTCAGAGCGGTTGTACATAATTCCTTTAACAGCAATGTAGTTACAGCCTGTGTCTGTACCTTTAATTACACTGTTTAACTGTACTATGTCTAGTTACCTTTACAGCGCGGTTTCAACGTGATGACGTCATGCCGTTCGTCACGTGATCCCCAATGGCGGGAAGAACATGATGACGTCATGACGTCAGCCTTCGGACCAGCCAGGCAGTCCTCGTGGAGCCTTCAAAGAGAACAGACCTGTACTCGATGTATTCCAGCAGTTTCTAGTTAAAACCTGTTTTGTTCCATTAAAATTCATTGTTTTGATTGCCTGAGTCGAACTCAGTCTTTTCGTTAGGAACCTCCGTTCCTACAGGAGTATAAATCTTTGGAGGTTGGAGATAACAAAAGCATGGATGAGAGTTTCAGCAGCGGATGAGCTGAAGCAGGATTGATGGGCAATGGAAGTAGATGGTCTTGGTGATGGAGAAGCTCAGCTCAGGGTCAAATAGGATGCTGAGGTTATGAACAGTCTGGTTTAGCCTGAGATGGTGGCCGTGGAGGGGAATGGAATAAGTAGCGAGGGAACGGAGTTTGTGGTGGGGACTGAAGACAATGGCTTTGGTCTTCACAGTGTTTAATTGGAGGACATTTTGGCTGATCCAGGACTGGATGCTGGACAGGCAGTCTGACAACACAGAGAGAGTGGAGAGGGGGGTGGCGGGTGGTGAAGAGGTTGTGGTGAGGTAGAGCTGGGTGTCATCAATGTACATGTGGAACTTGACATTGTGTTCGGGTGATGTCGCCAAGGGGCAGCATGTAGGTGAGAATTAGCAGGGGAGCAAGCATAGATCCTTGGTCGACTCTAGAAGTCATGGTGCAGGGGTGGAAAGAGGACCAGTTGCAGGAGATTCTCTAGCTACGACTGGATAGGCAAGAGTGGAACCAGGCGAGTGCAGTCCCACTCAACAGGACAATGAAGGAGAGTTGTTAGAGGAAGATGGTGTGGTCAACTGTATCAAAGGCTGCAGACAGGTCAAGAAGGATGAGGAGGGATAGTGCACCACAGTCACATAGGATGTCGCACACATATATACACCCACTCTCAAATAGCTCATTGACAACTACTGTCCTGGCTTCAAAATTAAACCAGTGTTTTTATTTTTGAAAATTAAATTAACATGAACATTGTAGTGTATGTGCTTTAAGTCAGAACTACTTTTTACAGCCCCTGTATATTGTAGTACCGGCAGTGACCACACCGGTATATAAGCTGTGCGCATGCCTCTGTACCCCAGTCTAGAGATGACCCTCCTCCAGTAAAGACCTGTTATTTGTTTATGTACAGCATCCGTGAAATTATTTATCCACTGAACCACAGATCTAACAGTGGCGACGAGTGTTGATGTGAATCTACCTGCAACATTAAAAAAAATAGTCGAGTTCAGGAACACGGGCGTCGACCGCGAGCAACTGCCCAGCAGTCAGGCAGAGATCCAACTTCGCTGGGGAGGCTGTGGAGAGCCGGGCTTGGTTCCTCAGCCACAAGGAGCAGTAAGAGACCAACGACAGGTCCAGAGCAGACCCTTCCCGAGCAGCGGCGGCTGGAGCCGACCGACGGCAGACAGAGAGAGCCGGGCAGCGTCGACGGGGTAAGAAAGAGGGTGAAGAGAGCAGGGCGCAGCCGGGGGTTGATCACCGAGCGGCGTCGAGGAAAAATACTGCAAACCGGAGAGAGAGAGGGTACGAAACAGCCGGGTTCTAGACTGAGCGGCGTCGACAAATATCAAGAGAAGAACGCGCAGAGCACAGCCAGGGATCACGGGCTGATCAGGGTCCGCAGGGCGAAGCAAGGGAGAGCGCGGGGGGCGCCATTGAGCCGCGGAGAAGAAGGAAGAGCGCGGGAGACGCCATTTTGCGAAGTCGCAGCGGAGAAGACGGGCGAGCGCGGGAAGGAAGGAAAGCGCGGGAGACGCCATTTTGTGCCAGCGGAGAAGCAGGGGAAGCACGGGAGGCGCCATTGGGGATAGTTAACGCACAACCAAGGATGCCGAAGAGTGGCAGTATCTCTACGTTCGACAATGAAGTCGAAGATTGGGCAACATATGTGGAAAGTATTGAGGTGTACTGCAGGGCAAATGAAGTGCCAGATGCTAATAAAGCACTGGTTCTGTTAAATTCCATGGGTGCAAAAACTTATGGGTTACTGCGAAATCTAATAACCCCAGAGAAGCCGGTAAACAAGAATTTTGAAAGCATAGTAGAAATCCTACAGGACCACTTAAACCCCACACCGCTGCTGATAGCAGAACAATTTAAGTTCCATAAAAGGAACCAACACAAAGACGGAAGCAATGCTGAGTACCTAACGGAACTGCGCAAGCTATCGAAATACTGCCAGTTTGGAGCGGGACTAGCAGACATGTTAAGGGACAAGTTTCTGTGTGGGCTACAAAGTGAAGGAACCCAGAAACGGCTTCTATCAGAAAAGGACCTTGTGCTGGACAAAGCTTTCAGTATGGCAGTATCACACGAAGCAGCCGCAAGGGGCGCTGCAGAGATACAACGGAGACCGCAAGAATATGGCACCAACGAAATGACCTATGGAACAGGGAAGTGCTATCGCTGCGGCAGAACAACACATGACCAGAAAGATTGTTGGTTCAAGGACCAAGTGTGCAGACAGTGTGGGAAAGCAGGACACATAGCAAGAGTCTGCAGGTCTGGGAAGAAAACCAACAGTAAAAAATCTCCACAGGAGAAGTACAAAAAAGTACACCAGGTGATGGACAGTGGTTCAGACGAACAGGAAAGTGACACAGACTCTGGAAGCAAGGAGCTGGGTTGTCTGAAACTACATAATGTAACCAAAATGGAGGATCACCAGACTATCTGGGTTACACTCAAGATAGACGGAGTCCAAGTGGAAATGGAATTGGACACAGGGTCAGCTCTAACAGTCATAAATCAAAGAGACTACAAGCGGCTATTTTCACACATACCCTTGAAAGCTACAGAGATTGTCTTGAAGACGTATACGGGGCAAAAAGTCTACCCCAAAGGAAAAGTAAGGGTGAAAGTGACATATAAAGGTCAGGAAATACCTAAAATGGATATATATGTATTGCCAAATGGAGGACCACCACTGCTAGGACGTGAATGGATCCAGAAGATACATTTAGATTGGCATTCCATACAGGCACTGAAGGTGGAGGCCAAAAAGGATGACGACGTCACACCTGGACGACTGTCAAAAATGCTAACTGATGCAAAAGAAGTGTTCCAGGAGGGACTAGGAACACTAAAAGGAATAACAACAACAATTAAAATAGAGGATAATGCAAGCCCAAAGTTTCTGAAGGCCAGACCAGTGCCTTATGCGATCAGACCAGCGGTTGAAGCAGAGCTGAAAGGGTTGGAACGTTCAGGAGTACTGTCCAAAGTGGACTGGAGAGAGTGGGCTACACCCATCGTTCCTGTAATGAAGAGGTCGTTGAGTAATACGCCTGGGGAACCAAAGAAGGTCCGCATCCGTGGGGATTTTAAGGTGACAGTGAACCCAGTCCTTCACACGGTGCAATATCCGCTTCCACGAATTGAGGATATTTTCGCCTCGCTATCTGGTGGTAAACGCTTCACCAAAATTGATCTAGCCCAGGCGTACTTGCAAATGGAGGTAGAAGAAGCTTCGAAACATTACCTTACGATCAACACCCATAAAGGTCTCTATCAATACAACCGGCTGGTGTTTGGAGTAGCCTCGGCTCCGGCTATCTGGCAAAGGGCGATGGATCAGGTCCTGCAAGGGATTCCAGGGACCCAGTGTTATTTGGATGACATCTTGGTCACGGGCGAAAATGACGGTGATCACCTCGCTAACTTGGAGAAGGTGCTCGCCAGATTAAAAGAATATGGGCTACGAGCTAATCGCCACAAGTGCGAGTTTTTCCAGAAACAGATCTCGTATTGCGGCCACGTCATCAATGAAGAGGGATTACATAAGTCCCCTGACAAGATTGAGGCAGTAGTCAAGGCTCCAGCACCGGAAAATGTGTCACAACTGAGGTCGTTCCTCGGGCTGGTAAACTATTACCACAAGTTCTTACCAAATTTGTCTACGGTATTACACCCGCTGAACACCCTACTGCAAACAGGGGTACCATGGAAGTGGGATGATGAACGTAGACGAGCTTTCCAGAAGTGTAAAGAATTGATCACATCAAAAGAGGTGTTGGCCCATTTCAACCCAGCACTACCAATTCGTTTGGCATGTGATGCATCACCCTACGGCATTGGAGCAGTGCTGTCGCATAAATTCCCAGACGGGTTGGAGAGGCCAGTAGCCTTTGCGTCTCGGTCACTAACCTCAGCCGAGCGCAACTACGCCCAGATTGACAGGGAGGCCCTCAGCCTAGTATGGGGAGTAAAAAAATTCAACTATTATCTGCATGGGCAGAAGTTCACCTTGCTGACTGACCACCAACCACTTGTCTCCATCTTTAATCCTAAGAAGGGCGTGCCAGTAATGACTGCACAGCGGTTACAAAGATGATCCCTGTTTCTAGGGGCGACTCAATATGAAATAGAATATAAAGGCACGAAACAGCATGGGAATGCTGATGGGCTATCGTGCCTGCCACTGCCTACGGTGGAGGAAGCACCAGCAGTGGACCCTATCGAGATATTTTATTCGTCGATAATTGAATGATTGCCAGTAACAAACGCGGATATAGAGAAGGAGACCCGCAATGATCCGACGCTGTCACGGATATACGAATTGACGGTGAGGGGATGGCCAACACATGGCGACTCACTGTTGCCAGCATTCTCATCCAGAAGAGAACAGCTGTCAGTATGCCAGGGGACAGTGATGTGTGGATCCCGAGTGGTAATTCCACCCAAGTTAAGGGAGAGAGTGCTAAAGGAGCTATATGAAGGTCATCTGGGGGGAGTGAAAATGAAAAGCCTTGCTAGGGCTTATGTGTGGTGGCCGGGAATCGATCAACAAATCGAAGACCTAACTAAGAGCTGCTTAGGATGCCAGAAGGTCCAAACTGCACCACCACATGCCCCTCTACACCCATGGGAGTGGCCCTCCTCTCCATGGCAACGGGTGCACATTGATTTCGCTGGTCCATTCATGGACTCAATGTTCTTAATAGCAGTGGATGCTCATTCAAAGTGGCCTGAGGTGATAAAGATGTCTTCAACCACTACAGAGAAAACGATTGCAGTCCTACGGACCATATTTGCCAGAAACGGTTTGCCAGAGCAGATCTGCTCTGATAATGGACCACAGTTTGTGTCCGACGAGTTCCAAAAATTCATGAAAAGGAATGGGGTAAGGCATTACACATCCGCCCCGTATCATCCAGCCACAAATGGATTGGCTGAGAGGTTCGTACAAACCTTTAAGAAGGCGATAAAGGCCATGTGCGATGAGGAAATTCCACTACAGCATAAGATGGACAATTTCTTATTAGCCTACCGAAACGCGACACATGCAGTTACCAACCAGACCCCAGCCATGATGTTCTTTAACCGAAGGCTGAGATCTCGTCTAGACTTGCTCAGACCAAATGTGCGAAGAAATGTTGAGGACAAACAATTCCAGCACATCAACGAGAAGCCGACAAGGAGCTTCAATGTAGGGCAACTAGTCTTGGCCCGTGACTATCGAACAGAGAAGTGGCAACCCGGAACGATATGTACAAGGCAGGGGCCATTAATGTACACAGTGGATGTCGGGGAGAACATTGTGAGACGCCACGTCGATCAGATCTTAGCGTCACAGGAAGGCGTCAACTCCATGTCTCGAGTACCTGGGGATGAACCCGACATACCGGTAGCATCTACTTCAGACCCAGTAGCAGTGGAACCCGATGAACTACCCGATGAAAAGGGGTCAGAATCGCCTCTGCACCAAGACCAAGAACCTCCGGAAAGGCGCTATCCCGAAAGGGTCAGGAAGCCGCCCCAAAGACTGAATCTATAAATGGACTTTTGTTATTGAATGTACATGTAAAAATGTAATTGTTATTTGAATATTAAGGGGGTATTATTAATCTAAAAAGGGAGGAATTGTAGTGTATGTGCTTTAAGTCAGAACTATTTTTTACAGCCCCTGTGTACTGTAGTACCGGCAGTGACCACACCGGTATATAAGCTGTGCGTATGCCTCTGTACCCCAGTCTAGAGATGACCCTCCTCCAGTGTAGTGGCGCTTCTTAGTTTCCAAACAGGCAGCCACTGAGCTGTGGGGCTTTTAACAACGAGTAGACGCGTGTTGAAATAAAACGTTCCCAAACGTAGCTTTGTCTTTTAAACTGTTTACTATAACACTTTACGAACAGAATTACAAAGCAAACACGTATAAACGAACACGGTCAAAAACTGTATTGCTCCAGCCCTCACAACTTCTGCCTCCTTCAGCCACGTGGAGTTTAAACTGTAAAATGGCTGCTGGCTATGTGACGATCTTAAGGACTGTACCATTGTGGCAAGAATGAAGGGGGTATCTCGGACTATACTACTGGAGCAAGAAAATAGGGGGTTTCTTAATACAATAAGTCAATCAGGTAAATTAACTGTATTATGCTATTTAACCAATATTTTAAAGTATTTTCTTAAACTTTCATGGCTCTTACATTCCGGCCCCTAATTGACTAGGCACATGAAGCATATCAATTACTCAAACATTAAGAGTCATAAACTAATGAGTTCAACATATTTACAATATAAGTGTCCACTTTTTTCGTTCAGGAACTTTTCACGCTGCTTCTTGTAGCAGGCAGAGCTTTGTGATCGGTCTTTCCAGGGTACTGGTCTTGGTTTGCAAACAAACGCGACGAACGACGCCTCTGGAGTCTGGCATGGTCTTAATTATTTTTCCCATCAACCAAGAATTTCTAGGGGCTGAATCATCCACGATTAAGACAATGTCTCCGACAATGAAGTTCCTCTTTATTTTGGACCATTTTTGACGCTCCTGTAGCAGAGGTAAGTATTCTCTTGTCCATCTGGTCCAGAAAAGGTCCGACATACACTGAACTTGCCTCCACTTCCGACGGGCATACAGATCTTCCTTTTTGAAGACTCCCGGGGGCATGGCTGGCTGTGTTTTCAACAACAACAGGTGGTTCGGAGTCAGGGCTGCGAGGTCATTGGGATCATCTGATGTCTCAGTTATCGGTCGGTCATTAATGATGGCTTCGACCTCACACAGAACGGTTTGGAGTCCCTCGTCGTCAAGCACTTGCTGCTTCAGTACAGAACTGAGTAGTTTTCTTATGGTGCGTATCTGTCTTTCCCAGACACCTCCATGGTGGGATGCAGCCGGAGGATTGAAGATCCACTTAATTCCTGTTTGCATCATGGCTTCCTGTATTTTAAGCTGATTCCAACCTTCAATAGCTTCCCGTAGTTCTCTATCCGCTCCGACGAAATTAGTGCCATTATCAGAACGCGTAATGGACACCTGTCCTCTTCTACAGACAAAGCGCCGCAAGGCGTTAATACAGGAATCAGTGTCAAGCGTGTGTGCCACCTCAATATGAACTGCTCTGATGGTCAAACAAGTGAAAAGCACACCATATCTCTTGACAAGGCTCCGTCCTCGCTTTACCTCGAAAGGCCCGAAATAGTCCACCCCTACGTTTGTAAATGGGGGCTTGTCTGGTAACAAACGGTCTTCAGGCAGGTCTGCCATTTTCTGCTCCCCAGCTCTAGCGTGTAACCATCTGCAAACAATGCATTCAGAGAGTATTTTTCTTATTACAGAATTATTTCCTGGAATCCAGTATCTTTGTCTTAGCTTCGCAAGCACGTGATTCCTCCCACTGTGTCCAATACTCTGGTATATATGCTGAAGAATGAGAGTGGCAACCCGGAGGTCCTCAGAAAGGATAGCAGGATGCTTGGCCTCCTCTGGCATAGCAGATTTGTTTAGTCTCCCTCCCACCCTCAGTACTCCATCTTGCAGTGTAGGGTCCAGCTTGTAGATATGACTACCTTTCTTGATTGGAGTATTTTGCTGTAAAGCTTCGATTTCTTCTGGGTATCTTTGTCTTTGACTGAAGCAAACTATCTCCCTCTCAGCCTTGGCCAAATCCTCCACGGTCAATGAATTCTTACCCAATGTGGTCTCGTGCTGATGCATATACTGCTGTAGAAGCATTCTCTGCTTATCAGGGTTACTTTCAGACTGACTGATAGTGGCTCGGTACTCTTTTCTCTTACCGCTCAGGTGTAGCAGCAACTCTTTCAACCTTAGAAACCATGCAACTGCTTTCCTCAACTGGTGCCATCCTGAGAAATGGTTAACAAGCCTGTTCACTGTGTCAAAGTTCTCTTTCGTAGTTATGAGATTTACTGTGACTGATCTCTTGACTTCGACGTCGTCTTCAGCAATCTGACTTGGCACACCTGGTCTTTCTGGCCATGATCTCTCTGTTTCCAGCAGATAACTTGGGCCTTGTATCCAAGTTTCACTCCTCATGAAGTTTTCAGCCTTCAATCCCCGTGAGGCTTGATCTGCTGGGTTTAATGAGGTGTTTACATACCTCCATTGAGATGGTTGTGTAGCTTCTCTAATGGATGAGATTCTGTTTGCTACGAAGGTCTTGAAGCGTATCTTCTCATTCTCTATATACTTCAGCACCGTCGTGCTATCCGTCCAGAAGACAGATTCTTCTAGTGGGAGCTGTAACTCTTTCCGCATCACCTGGTCAACTTTAACTGCAACAACCGCTGCCGTCAACTCCAGTCTCGGGATGGTGACCTGCTTCAGCGGAGCCACCCTGGATTTCCCCATGAGGAAGGCACAATGTTTCTGGCCCTGTTGATTTGTCAGCAAGAGGTAAGTAGCCGTGCCATAGCCGTCCTCACTGGCGTCCGAGAAATGATGTAGTTGAGCCGTCTTTGTAACTCCAAAACTCACAGGCTTGATGCATCTACTGACGTTGAAGCTAGAAAGTTGTTGCAAATCTGTCAGCCATCTGAGCCATCTCTGAGCTTGACCTTCTGGGATATCTTCATCCCATCCTCTCTTGTCTCTACACAGCTCTCGTAGCATCAGCTTCACCGGCAGAATGAGTGGTGCCAGGAATCCAAGAGGGTCGTAGATGGAACTGACCACAGAGAGAATCCCTCGTCTTGTGGATGGTCTTTCATTCACCATTATTCTGAAGTTGAACGTGTCTGACTCAATGCACCATTGTACACCAAGAGCTCTCTCGATAGGAAGGACATCGTGGCTCAGGTCCAGATCTTTGACTTCAGTGGCTCTTTCCTTTTCTGGGATAGACGCTAGAACTGCTCTGCTGTTGCTTATCCACTTAGTCAGATGGAATCCTCCATTCAAACACAGAGTTCTAAGGTCTCTTGACAGTGCGATGGCATCGTCTTCTGTTGACACGGACTTCAGACAGCCATCGACATAAAAGTTTCTGAAGATTGTCTCCACAGCCTCTGATGGTGCTTTGCCTTTGCCATCTTCTGCAATTTTTCTGAGAGCGTAGCTTGCACAGCTGGGAGATGATGTGGCTCCGAACAAGTGTACAGCCATTCTACATTCCACCATCGCTTGACTAACGTCGCCATCTGGCCACCAAAGGAAACGCAGGAGATCAGCATCTTCATCAGGGATTCTGACTTGGTAGAACATTGATTCTATGTCTGCCATCATGGCAACGAGCTCTTGTCTAAACCTAGTCAAGACGCCAATGAGGGTATCAGTAAGATCAGGACCTTGAAGCAGCTGGTCATTCAGTGAAGTTCCTCTGAATGAGGTGGCGCAGTCAAACACTACACGGATCTTTTTCTTCTTTGGGTGATACACACCGTGATGAGGAATGTACCAGACCCTTCCATCGTCTCTGTTCAGCTGTTCCTCGGGCACTTTTACAGCATAGCCTTTCGCTATGATGTTTCTCATGAGGCCTTTGTAGTCTTCGTGAAAGTCGGGGTTCTTGTTCAGCTTTCTCTTTAGACTGATGGCGCGTTGCTCTGCTATGCAGCGATTGTTCGGCATCTTCGCGGTCTGTCTTCTCAGTGGCAAACCAATGTGATAGTGGCCATCGATGAACTGTGTAGACCTTGTCATCAAATCCATGAACTGATGGTCTTCTTGTGACATCTCTGTCTTTTCCTCGCAGCTGCGTTCTGAAAAGTCTGCGTTGAACTGCTGTATCAACAGCTCTTCAATGCTTGCGATAGAGATGCGATTAACTGTGACATTTTGTCATTCCTCCTTGTTCGACTTGTTGCCATCATCTCTCCTTAACGGTCCATTGACTACCCATCTAAGGGCTGTCCTGACGGCGTAGGGTCCGTCATCCTTGCTGTTTATCACCTGCCATGGCTCCATAGTTTTGTAGGCATTGGTTCCAATTAATAGGCCAATTTCTGCTTCAATGTATGGGAGACGCACCTTTTCTAGGTAAGGCCATCTATCCACATCCTTCTGCAGGGCTAAGTTCCCTATTCTAACAGGAATCTCCCTCTGTGTGAAAACATTAGGCAGGTCTATGAAGTCCTTCTCTTCAAGTCCACACACTTCTAGGTCTGACAGGATATAACTTTGCATTGACTTCTCATGACCCATGGTGCGTAATAGGATTTCTGTTCTTCTGCCTCTAACGTTCAGCTGTCGCATGAGTGATTCTGTGCAGAACGTTGCTGAACTACCTGGATCCATGAAGGCGTAAGTCGCCACGAACTTCTCACTCCTCTTAGACTTGATCTTTACAGGTACGATGGCAAGAATACAATCACTGTCACCGGCCCCAGTGAATCCACAAGTCTCTGGTTCTAGCGACACCAGAGCACTTGAAACAACCTTCTCGTCGGTATTGTTTTCTTCACTCTTCTTAGAGACTTGTTCTTCTTTATGGATATGCAGCAGACTGGGATGTTTCCGAGTGCACTCTCTGCATGTCATTCTTTGCTTACAGTTTCTACTCAGGTGCCCCTGAGAGAGACATCCAAAACATAGGCCATTGTACTTCAGGAATTCGATTCTGTCCTTATGTGGCTGTGCTTTGATGTCACTGCAGAAATCCAATGTATGATTCTTCTGGCAGAATAAACATGGCTTCTGAAAGGCATTAGCAGGCGTCGCTGTGCTGCTCTTTTTGGGAGATGAGTTCTGAGACCTTTCTTCCCCAGCCTGAGTGACGATAGTTGCAAAGCTGCTTCCCCTGGAACCACCTTTCCTGAGAATCTTTGATTCAACAGGCTTGGCTTTCACTCTTCCATCAGTAGTCGGGCTGACATCCTGGATGTTTCCAAACAATGGGTCCCTAGCAATTTTAGCCTGTTTGTCTATGAAATTCACTAAGTCTGCAAACCTGGCTCTACTTTTCCGTCTCTCCATTATCTCAAAGGCTGTTCTTCTCCATTGTTCTCTCATCCTGTAAGGAAGCTTAGAGATGATGATTCGCATAGTCGTAGGATTGTCCATCTCTTCCATGAATTCAACATCCTCCATGGTGTTGCGACATCCTATGAGGAAAAGAACATATGCGTTCAATGCCTCTCCGTCCTCCGATCTGATCTGTGGCCACTTGGTAGCCTTTTCAATATATGCAGTGGCTATCTTCAGCTCGTTACCATAGTGCTTCTGCAGCAACTTCCTGGCTTCTGTGTATCCCCGGTCCGGTCTCATGTGTTCACAGCTTCTGACCAGGTCTTGTGGTTTACCACTGGTGTACTGTCCCAGGTAGTACAACTTATCACTGCTGCTCTCTGTTTTGGAGTCAATGGCTTGTTCGAAGGATCTGATGAAGGGCTTATACTTGAGTGGGTCGCCTTGGAACACTGGTATGTCTCTTTGAGGGAGTCGAAACAGATTCTGTTGTTTTACAAGCATCTCTGTAATTTCGTTCTGACGTTGCATCACTCGGTATAAGCTTCTCCCTGTGTCTTCAGGCCTCTGGTGGTCATCAGCAGGGTCTAGTCTAGACCGTCTGACATCTGGGGTAGCATCACGTGCTCCTGTTAGTGGAGAGGCCACTCTTCCATGCTGTAATGTCAGGAGATGGCCTTCGGACTCTCTTGTAACTCTTGAAGGTGCCCTGGATCCAACTCTATGTGACAACATTGACTGGCAGTATTCGCTCACGCCGTCCCGTGAGCCTTCATAATCTTCATACACACTCAACCTGGCATCTGAGACCGCAATAGCTGTTTTTATCTCCAGCTGTTCTTTCTTTGCCTGCACTTGGGCCTGTTGGGCCTGTTGGGCCTGCAGTTGGGCCTCTTGGGCCTGCAGTTGGGCCTCTTCCCGTTCAAGAGCTTGCTTCTCCGCTAAAGATGCTGCACGCACCATCAACGCCGCCCGTTCAACCTCCTCTCTCATGCGTCGCGACGAGCATGTGGTAGAAGCGACTGACCTGCGTCCAGAAACAGAGCTACCTTCTTTTCGATTTTTGCTCAGTCTGGCTGAAGTCTCTGAAATGCTATCATCTGGTCCGACTTCATCGTCAACTTTATCTTTCTCTGCTGTATCAGCATCTTGACGAATCCTTAACATCCACTGTTCTGTGGCCTTGACATAGTCCTTAATGCTGGATGATTTAAGATCAAACCAGTTGTGCTGATCGGCTTTTCCCTCTTCTTCAGACAAAAGTGCTAATATATCTTCATTGAGTACATTAAATTCTTCATGCAGCTTGGAGAAATCGTAATGCATTATATCTTCAGCTTTCTTAATATTAACATTATCTTCCATGAGACAATCAATTATCTTCATTTTTCCAGTTATCTGAGCTAATTTAGCCTTCCTTGCACCTATGCTTCTATGTAACTTCTCTTCCATTGCCTTTGGGGTGAGCTTTATTTCCCTCTTTAGGCCAGCAATCCTTCTGGCTGGGGGAAGCTCCTGGCTCCGTAAGGCCTCGGCCATTTTACCCGCAGCTCTTATTTAGCTTCTCAATAGAATGAACAAAGCAAGTAACAGTCACTGTACCTTCGCTTTCTTATATTGTCGTCTGGCTCCGTGACCATTCATGTATACGTTCGCCGACAATTCCGTCCTTTCCTTCTTAGGGAGCTAGTTTTTGACTAATGTAGTGGCGCTTCTTAGTTTCCAAACAGGCAGCCACTGAGCTGTGGGGCTTTTAACAACGAGTAGACGCGTGTCGAAATAAAACGTTCCCAAATGTAGCTTTGTCTTTTAAACTGTTTACTATAACACTTTACGAACAGAATTACAAAGCAAACACGTATAAACGAACACGGTCAAAAACTGTATTGCTCCAGCCCTCACAACTTCTGCCTCCTTCAGCCACGTGGAGTTTAAACTGTAAAATGGCTGCTGGCTATGTGACGATCTTAAGGACTGTACCATTGTGGCAAGAATGAAGGGGGTATCTCGGACTATACTACTGGAGCAAGAAAATAGGGGGTTTCTTAATACAATAAGTCAATCAGGTAAATTAACTGTATTATGCTATTTAACCAATATTTTAAAGTATTTTCTTAAACTTTCATGGCTCTTACATCCAGTAAAGACCTGTTATTTGTTTATGTACAGCATCCGTGTAATTATTTATCCACTGAACCACGGATCTAACAAACATGAAGTCTCCTCTATCCCTCCCCTAAACTGAATGCGCTTCTGGAAGTTAAAGAACATAAAATAAAAGTTAAAACAGGTGTGTAATCAGAATAGTCTATTTTCTCATTCCCCCACACACTCACAGACACACAGGGACACACTCACAGACACACAGGGACACACTCACAGACACACAGGGACACACTCACAGACACACAGGGACACACACACAGACACATAGGGACACACCACCCACACACACACTCAAACACAGGGACACACACACTCAAACATACATACACACAGTTACACAGGGACACACACACACAGAAACATACACTCACACACAGACACATACACACACATACACAGATACACAGGGACACACACAGACACACACACATACACATACACACAGATACACAGGGACACACACACACAGACACATACACTCACACACAGACACATACACACACATACACACATACACAGGGACACACACACACACACACATGCACACATACACATACACACAGGTACACAGGGACACACACAGACACACACACACGCTCAGTGGATAGCGTTGAGAAGTGGCTGGTTTTCTCTCTCTTTAACTCAGAGACTCTGAGGCCAATGATATCATATCTTCTGCCACCCTGGTTATGATCAATGCATGAAACCTGTCCCCATTCACTCCTCATGTAAAAAATTCAATGAAACTAAACCCATTTCTCAGAGTTGCAGCCAGAGGCATCAAGTAGCTGCCTGTGTTCTGTGTATTTGTCGCGGGTCTAATTTATGGTGCAGGACAGTCAGACAGTATCAAGTGATTGACCTCGTGGCTGGAGCATGAATAACAGAACTGATGGGTCCCTTCAGTACCCAGCAGTGGCTCAGTGCTGAGAGTATGCAGTAACCAGCATAAAGAACAGCTGTCCTGGTCATCTCCACACCACAAATAGATATTCATAAAACAAATTGACGATGCTTTAAGATTTTTGTGATATGACTAATAATTTAAATCATGTGATTAACTGCCTGGACATTTAAAACCTGCCTTTAATGCTGATTCATCAGGAGGAAGGTGTTTCCAAAATAAAAAGTGCACCTTAACTTTTAATAAAAAGCACTCTAAGGGCTACATTTTCTACTGTGGTAAAGATTAACGAAAATAAAAAAAGAAAGGAAGACTTTTATATAGCACCTTTCACAACATCCCAAAGCATTTTACAGCCAATTAAGCACTTTTGAAGAGTAGTCACTGTTGTAATGTAGGAAACACGGCAGCCAATTTGTACACAGCAAGCTCCCAGAAACAGCAATGTGATAATCACCAGATAGTCTCTTTAATGATGTTGGTTGAGGGATAAATATTGGCCAGGACATCCCTGCTCTTCTTCGAAATAGTGCCGTGGGATCTTTTATATCCACCTGAGAGGGCAGGGGGACCTGGGTTTAATCTCTCATCCGAAAGACAGTGCAGCACTCCCTCAGTGGTGAGGCACTGGAGTGTCAGCCTAAATTTTGTGCTCAAGCCTCTGGAGTGGGACTTGAACCCACGCCCTTCTGACTCAGGCACTCTGAGCAAGATCAGCAGACAGGATAATGGAGTTTGCTGCAGCTTTTGCTGCTGCTCAAGGTCTTCTTTTCAGGTTTAAGTGTGTTTACCAAAGTTAGCTGACAAAAAAAAAATGTTTGTTAAATCTTGGTTAAAAGGAAATCCAGGGGAACTCATCATATTGTTTGGGGAGGAATAAATCCGAAGACTGGATTCACGACTCACAGTTACCTCAGCGAGTTTGTTTTACAAAGGAAAGCCAAGGTGGCAGCATTGAACCAGAACACTGACACACACAGAGGAGTGGGGAACGGGGCAGGTGGCGTCAAGGCCCTTGCAAACCACCGACAGCACAAGGTCTCAGCACAGGGAAAAGGATTATTTTAGAAGCTCTGCAGCAGAAAGTAGAGTCAATAGTGGTTTTAACATAACCTTAACCCTAACACCCTAACCCCTCACCCTAACCTTAACCCTAACACCCTAACCCCTCACCCTAACCTTAACCCTAACCCCTAACACCTAACCCCCTAACACCCACTCTAACCAATAACCCCGAACCCCAACCCCCACTCTAACCACTAACCCCTAACACCCCAACTCTAACCCTAACCTTAACCCTAACCCCAACACCTAACCCCTAACCCCCTAACACCCACTCTAACCAATAACCCCGAACCCCAACCCCCACTCTAACCACTAACCCCTAACACCCTAACCCCTCACCCTAACCTTAACCCTAACCCCTAACACCTAACCCCTAACCCCCTAACACCCACTCTAACCAATAACCCCAAACCCCAACCCCCACTCTAACCACTAACCCCTAACACCCTAACCCTAACTCTAACCCTAACCCTAACCCCAACTCTAACCCTAACCCCTAACCCCTAATCCCCGCTCTAACCCCTAACCCCCTAACCCCTGACCTCCTAACATCTAAAACCCTAACCCCTAACACCCACTCTAACCAATCACCCCTAACACCTAAAACCCTAACCCCCTAACACCCACTCTAACCAATAACCCCTAACCCCTAACTCTAACCCTAACTCTAACCCCTAACTCTGACCCTCACTCTACTCCTAGCCACATCCTAACCCTTAACCTAAACATGTATTCTAACCCTAACACCCTAACCTAACCACAACTATAACCTTAACCATAAACCCTAAATCACGCAGTGTCAATAGCCACAACATTTCACCTAAGACAGCCAACAGACAGAGGGGATGATCACCCCATCGGTCTGGTCTGGATTCAAGCCCAATTACCAAAGCTGAAAGGACAATGTGCTAAGCTCTGAAGACACCTAGTCACCATGCCATCCATAACTAAGCTAATCTTCTGAGTCTGTGCTGCCAATGGGAAGCCTCGTCTACCGGCAGCGCAAACTGGAAATTTGACCGCGTGGTGCCCACGATGTTTCGACCTTTAAAACGAACGATCTGAAAATCCTGGACAGCGCCTGCCCGAGTTGCTGATTTGCACTGCCAGCGGGCAAGGCTCCAGACTGGCAGTGCGAGCTTGTAAAGTTATCGCCTGATATCCTGTTCATAACGTTCATCGTACCCTGGGAAGTTCTCCAGAACGATACCAGGGCTTAAAGGGTTAAATTATGAGGCCAGCTTGTACAAACTTGGCTTGTTTTCCCTTGAGTTTAGGAAGTTGAGGGATGATCTGATCGAGGCATTTAAAATTACAAAAGGATTCGATGGGGTAGATACAGAGAAAGCATTTCCTCTGCTGGAGGAATCCAGAACAAAGGGGGCACAATCTTAAAATTAGAGCGCGGCCATTTAGGAGTGAAATCAGGAGGCACATCTTCACACAAAGGGCAATAGAAATCTGGAATTCTCTTCCACAAAGGGCTGTGGATGTTGAGACAATTGGAGCTTTCAAGACGGAGATGGATAGATTTTTTTATGGTAAGGGTATCAAGGGATATGGATCAAAGGCTCGTAAATGAGGTTGAGATATGGATCAGCCACGATCTGACTGAATGGTAGAGCAGGCTCGAGGGGCTGAATGGCCTCCTCCTGTTTCTATGTGCACATGCAATCAACTGTCACCATTTTTTTCAATGTTCACTTTAAGCAAAGCTGCTCGTTGTACTCTTGTGAAAAAAGAGCAGTTATGTTCGTTGGTTGTTCGTATTTAATAGTCTTTCACAATTGCTCAGTAATCTGGAAGCGAGCATGCAGTTGGGTTCGATGTAACATAAAGACCAAGGCCACAGCTCCCCCTGATGGTTTACCAAGGTCAGCCAGGGAATAGACGAGCCACACTGATAAGGCAGCTCCCAGACTCGACTCCTGGTCTGTGCTGAGTTAGCTGCTGGAGTGGTGGAAGGACTGAGTGTCCCGGGGTTAGAGACGGGTTGCATAAACTTGGCTTGTATTCCTTTGTGTATAGCAGATTGAGGGGTGACCTGATTGAGGTGTTTAAAATGTTCAAAGGATTTGCTAGGGTAGATATGGAGAAACGACTTCCTCTGGCGGAGGGAATCAAGAGGGGACAGAATCTGAAAATTAGAGCCAGACCATTTAGGAGGGAAACCAGGAAGCACTTTTCCACACAAAGGGTGGTGGCAATCTGGAATTCTCTCCCCAAAATCCTGTGGATGCTGGGTCAATTGGAGCTTTCAAGTGTGAGATCGATAGATTTTTGTTAGGTAAGGGTATCAAGGGATATGGTCTAAGGTGGGTAAATGGAGTTGAGGAATAGATCAGCCATGATCTAATTAAATGGCTGAGCAGGCTTGAGGGGCTGATTGGCTCACCCCTGTTCCTATGTTCCTAGACAAGGAAGAGCAGGCAAAGCTCCTGCCCATGATTGCTATCCAGTGACCACTGCTGGAATTGTATAGGCGTGGAGGTTAACTCAGGACAGGACTGGGTAGCACGCTGACACTCACTGTCAAGGCTCCCACATCAATAATGGCAGCTTAGGCGAGGTACTGAAGGGTGACTGGCACCAGTAGAACTCCAGCAAGAGGTCAGCACCTTCAAGTGAGGAGGAGAGAAAATTGACGACAAAACAATAGACCGAGGACATATAAGCTCTCCTGCTAACTCAATTGTTAAGTCTACTCCCTGGTCAACTGAGCCATACAGAACAGGAAGGTGCCAGGACGACCCATGACCTGAATTGTGTTCATTGTCCTTAGCCAGGTCAGCAGTAGGGGGCGCTAGAATCGGCCTCAGCACTCTGGGAAAATCAGTCAGCCAATAACTCCTGGTGGAAGTGCGTGAGTCTGGATCCAGTGACGATGGGGTCAGTCTTGGCTGGGAAAAGAATAAAAGAAAGACTGCATTTATATAGCATCTGTCACAACCTCAGGGCATCCGAAACCACTTTACAATCAATAAATTACTTTAGAAGTGGAGTCACTGTTCTAATGTGGGGAACGTGGCTGCCAATTTGTGGACAGCAAGATCCCACATACAGCAGTGAGGCAATGACCAGATAATCTGTTTTAGTGAATGAATCATAGAATCATAGAATAGTATAGCACAGAAGGCGACCATTTGGCCCATCTAGTCTGTGCCGGCTCTCTCTCGAAGAGCAATACAATTTGTCTAACTCCCCCGCTCTTTCGCCACATCCTTACAATTTTTTCTCCTTCAAGTATTTATCCAATTCCCTTTTGAAGGCTACTATTGAATCTGTATCCACCACCCTATCAGACAGTGCATTCCAAATCCTAACCACTCATTGCGTAATAAAGTTTTTCCTCATGTCGCCTCTGGTTTTTTGCCAATCACCTTAAATCTGTGCCCTCTGGTTATTGACCCATCAGCCATTGGAAACAGTTTCTCTTTATTTACTCTATCTAAACCCCCTCATGATTTGAAACACCTCTATCAAATCTCCTCTTAGCCGTCACTGCTCTATGAATGATTTAGTAGTCTGTTTTGTGATGCTCCCATAGTCGAATAGCCCGCCTACAGTTGGCTTTGGCGCATGCATGAAGTCACTTGGGAGAGGTTGGTGGGTTTCCGATGTTGTTGGAACTGTACCCCCGCTCCTTCAGGAGAGGAGGGGAAGAGAATAAAAACAAAACAGAATGTTATTCCTACACCCCACCCCTCCCCATCTCCCCCCCCCCCCCACTGCTACCCCCCAGCACCACTGCACCTGTACATTGGTAATACAGCAGCAAGCTTACCATTTACAAAAAAAAATTGGCATAAAGTCATTGCCAGCCAAATCGAGAGCAGGGACCACACTCAGATGGCAGGCCAGGGTGCAGATTAATGTAGCTTCCATTGTTTAACATACAGGCATGCGCTGACAATTTTATTGTATCACACTTATGCACATTGAACATTGATGCTTTACTTGTGACTCACAACCTCTGACACATTACTGTTTTTAGATCCCTCAACACATCACAGGATGTGAGTGTGCGCACAAAATGGTGGCAGCCTTTTAGACAGTTCTCCCTCATCCCAGCTGCAATTATTTCACCGTCACTGCAAAGTCCATTTCTGGCAGATTATCGTGATTAGAATACAAGTGCTGACCGTTTTGCCACAACGTTCTATGGCTCTGCCGAGCGCGGTGCAGACGGCCCGCTACACGACTGCGTCGCACTACGGTAACTCTGCGTGTGACCGAGGGGCGACAACTCTGCTTGGGCATATTCTCAGGAGGTTTCATCACATGATCTCCACCCGCCCCACCGCCCGCGCCCCGCCGCTGGCCGCCCGACGCGTCCACTCTTTAGAGTGCATCACCGTCCCGCTGGAAAAGGGATGGCATTTCCATTACCCGAGTGGATGAATCTCGACTGTCGGTCAAACAGCCTTTTATCCCCATTTCCAATATTTTTTTTAAACTAATAAACGAACGTGTTCAAAGAAAATGAAAAAGCACAATTTTTTTAACGCTCCTACCATTTCTCTCCCGGGCTGCTCGTAACTTTAATTCCTGGAGACTCCAGGACGATCCTGGAGGACTGGCGACCCCCAGTGTAACCAACACACAGTGGCCTCCTGCCTTAGGAAGGCCCCACCGAATAAAGCCACATTATCATCGCTTTAAACAAAAAAAGGCATAAGTTAACTCGCAAATTCAATCTCAGTAAGAAATGTGACAGGACCTGTGGTTGATGGTAAAATAAAACAGGAGTGATTGGGCCCTGCGGAACTTTAGGAGCCCAGTGATGTGCCTGAGAGCTCTGGATGGTTTCATTTTCACAAAAGCAATGAGCCCCTTAGAAATCCTCTAATTATTTCAATATAGGGGATAGAAAGAGAAGTTGTAACTAGACGGTAAAGATAAGTTTCTGGAATAATAAAACCACCAGTGAGTGAGAACCAAGGCGGCCACTTATGCGCCTAACAGCATCAGGTGGTTTAATTTTCGCAAAAGCAATGAATCTAATCAGAAGTCCTCTAATTATTTCAATTCATGGGATGAAAAGAGAATGGCTTGAAACGATACGGTAGAGATGTGGGGAATAGGAGTTTGATTCTTCATCCGGTAGATACCACTCTGAAGTATTTAAAAGTGCACATAATAAAGCAAAGGTCAAGTGACTCAAGGTGGGGCTTATTAACATTACCTAACCTCCAAGGCCTTGCTGATTTTATCTGCTGGTGTACACAGCTCCCCATCCCCCGACCACATGCCATCAATTTAGATTTAGCTGTTTGCCTTTTCAAAGAGGCAAAGACCAAAAGAGTTTCCTCTCCATTGCTCGTGACATGCAAGCCTTGAGCAAAAAGCACAAACTCTGCCCTTCTCTTCAGTTATCCCTAATACCCTGGAGTTGACTCCAGATAAATGTAGGCCTGATCCAAGTAAAATTCCAATGGCCTGAATCCCCTTCCCAATCACTCCCACTGGGCAAAATTCCCAGTGGACTGAACTCCTTCCCTTCACTTTCACTTTGCAGGTTTTGCAATAACCTAAAACCCTTCCCCCCGATTCGCTCCCATTCTGCACCGAACCCCTTCCCCTTCTCTCCTGTTGTGCATCGAACCCTAGTGGAGCAAAGCGTTTCCCTTTCACTCCTATTGTGCAGGATACCCCATCCCAACCGTGGGACAAAAACCCAGTTCTGAGCAAGAAAACCATTACTGATGATACAGCGTTAGTTCTCATTGTACCAGCCGCTCCCAAATCTAATTTATTTTGTTTGAAATACACATTTGCACTCCTGTTTTAAGAATTGCTAAATGAATGACCGGGGCTGGGGACAAAAGATTTATTGTTTCCTGAAGTTGAGAGGAATCCTGATTGAAGCACAACCTTTGCTGGCAGCCCTGCTGTGGGTCTGACTGCCCCTACAGACATTTGCTGGTGATTAGCTGCTTCTGCACATGAGGTGGCTCAATTCATGCACTACACTCTCGTCGTTGCATTCCTGCTTCCAACTGCAGTGTTTCCTCATTCCTTTCCTGTCCCCCCACCCCCCCATCATTCCATCTCTGAGGTGTGCCTTACGTACAGCCCACACACACACACACACACACACACACACACATTTCCAGAACCTTCCGTGCAGTCTTTAGTTGAGCTCTCAAAACCGGGGGAGGGAGTTGTGGGGTGGTGAGTTCACATTGCGCAGCACCGAGCCACGAGGGCAAGGAAGGCGCCGGCTGTGAGCCCTGGTTGGCAGCGAGTTGCCCGGTCTCAGCCAGGGTCAGCTAGCACTTTTGTGGGATCCTTCCCTGAATGTGTATGTCGGGGTGAGGACAAGCACAGGCTAGACTGTGATGTCTGCACTATCAAAGAGCCTGGCCGTACTCACTGCCTCGACTCGAACAAAAAGAATGACCATTTAGCCAATGTATCAGAGGGCACCTGGTGCCATAGTTCAGCAGGGGGAGAGGAGAAAAACGGAATCAAAATCACACTGCACGGCACAGGGGATAGCAGACCCGGTGCATATTATATAACACACCACTCGACACAGGGAGTAGCAGACCCGGTGAATATTATATAATAACACACCACTCGACACAGGGAATACCAGACCCGGTGTATATTATATAATAACACACCACTCGACACAGGGAATACCAGACCCAGTGTATATTATATAATAACACACCACTCGACACAGGGAATACCAGACCCGGTGTATATTATATAATAATAACACACCACTCGACACAGGGAATACCAGACCCGGTGTATATTATATAATAATAACACACCACTCGACACAGGGAGTAGCAGACCCGGTGTATATTATATAATAACACACCACTCGACACAGGGAATACCAGACCTGGTGTATATTATATAATAACACACCACTCGACACAGGGAATACCAGACCCGGTGTATATTATATAATAACACACCACTCGACACAGGGAATACCAGACCCGGTGTATATTATATAATAACACACCACTCGACACAGGGAATACCAGACCCTGTGTATATTATATAATAACACACCACTCGACACAGGGAATACCAGACCCGGTGTATATTATATAATAACACACCACTCGACACAGGGAATACCAGACCCGGTGTATATTATATAATAACACACCACTCGACACAGGGAATACCAGACCCGGTGTATATTATATAATAACACACCACTCGACACGGGGAATACCAGACCCGGTGTATATTATATAATAACACACCACTCGACACAGGGAATACCAGACCCGGTGTATATTATATAATAACACACCACTCGACACAGGGAATACCAGACCCGGTGTATATTATATAATAACACACCACTCGACACAGTGAATACCAGACCCGGTGTATATTATATAATAACACACCACTCGACACAGGGAATACCAGACCCTGTGAATATTATATAATAACACACCACTCGACACGGGGAATACCAGACCCGGTGTATATTATATAATAACACACCACTCGACACGGGGAATACCAGACCCGGTGTATATTATATAATAACACACCACTCGACACAGGGAATACCAGACCCGGTGTATATTATATAATAACACACCACTCGACACGGGGAATACCAGACCCGGTGTATATTATATAATAACACACCACTCGACACGGGGAATACCAGACCCGGTGTATATTATATAATAACACACCACTCGACACGGGGAATACCAGACCCGGTGTATATTATATAATAACACACCACTCGACACAGGGAATACCAGACCCGGTGTATATTATATAATAATAACACACCACTCGACACGGGGAATACCAGACCCGGTGTATATTATATAATAACACACCACTCGACACAGGGAATACCAGACCCGGTGTATATTATATAATAACACACCACTCGACACGGGGAATACCAGACCCTGTGTATATTATATAATAACACACCACTCGACACAGGGAATACCAGACCCAGTTTATATTATATAATAACACACCACTCGACACAGGGAATACCAGACCTGGTGTATATTATATAATAACACACCACTCGACACAGGGAATACCAGACCCGGTGTATATTATATAATAACACACCACTCGACACAGGGAATACCAGACCCGGTGTATATTATATAATAACACACCACTCGACACAGGGAATACCAGACCCGGTGTATATTATATAATAACACACCACTCGACACAGGGAATACCAGACCCTGTGTATATTATATAATAACACACCACTCGACACAGGGAATACCAGACCCTGTGAATATTATATAAGAACACACTGCACAGCACAGTGAATACCAGACCCGGTGAATATTATATAATAACACACCACTCGACACAGGGAATACCAGACCCTGTGTATATTATATAAGAACACACCACTCGACACAGTGAATACCAGACCTGGTGTATATTATATAATAACACACCACTCGACACAGGGAATACCAGACCCGGTGTATATTATATAATAACACACCACTCGACACAGGGAATACCAGACCCGGTGTATATTATATAATAACACACCACTCGACACAGGGAATACCAGACCCGGTGTATATTATATAATAACACACCACTCGACACAGGGAATACCAGACCCAGTGTATATTATATAATAACACACCACTCGACACAGGGAATACCAGACCCGGTGTATATTATATAATAACACGTCACTCGACACGGGGAATACCAGACCCTGTGTATATTATATAAGAACACACCACTCGACACAGTGAGTACCAGACCCGGTGTATATTATATAATAACACACCACTCGACACAGGGAATACCAGACCCGGTGTATATTATATAATAACACACCACTCGACACAGGGAATACCAGACCCTGTGAATATTATATAATAACACGTCACTCGACACGGGGAATACCAGACCCTGTGTATATTATATAAGAACACACCACTCGACACAGGGAATACCAGACCCTGTGTATATTATATAATAACACACCACTCGACACGGGGAATACCAGACCCGGTGTATATTATATAATAACACACCACTCGACACAGGGAATACCAGACCCTGTGTATATTATATAATAACACACCACTCGACACAGGGAATACCAGACCCTGTGTATATTATATAAGAACACACCACTCGACACAGTGAATACCAGACCTGGTGTATATTATATAATAACACACCACTCGACACAGGGAATACCAGACCCGGTGTATATTATATAATAACACACCACTCGACACAGGGAATACCAGACCCGGTGTATATTATATAATAACACACCACTCGACACAGGGAATACCAGACCCGGTGTATATTGTATAATAACACACCACTCGACACAGGGAATAGCAGACCCGGTGTATATCATATAATAACACACCACTCGACACAGGGAATACCAGACCCGGTGTATATTATATAATAACACACCACTCGACACAGGGAATACCAGACCCGGTGTATATTATATAATAACACACCACTCGACACAGGGAATAGCAGACCCGGTGTATATTATATAATAACACACCACTCGACACAGGGAATACCAGACCCAGTGTATATTATACAATAACACACCACTCGACACAGGGAATACCAGACCCGGTGTATATTATATAATAACACACCACTCGACACAGGGAATAGCAGACCCGGTGTATATTATATAATAACACACCACTCGACACAGGGAATACCAGACCCAGTGTATATTATACAATAACACACCACTCGACACAGGGAATACCAGACCCTGTGAATATTATATAATAACACACCACTCGACACAGTGAATACCAGACCCGGTGAATATTATATATTAATGCACTGTGATTCCCAGTATCAGCTCCTGTGTATATTATATAATAACACACTGTTTCACAGTTAGTATCAGACCCTGTGTATATTATATAACAATAATAATAAGGAGGTTTATTCTAACCTCATAAAAGGACTGGAGTTAGTCTCAGCAACAACACAGTGGAACATGCTCCTAAACAAATATACAACACAGCGAAAGATCAGAGGAAGAGATAAACACATTAACTCAGTAAATGAAACCCAGGTTATGAGAACTGTATTGACACATGTCGGGGTGGGGGGGGGGGAAACCATATGAGTAATTAACAGACGGCACAAGTCAGCTTCACACTGCTGTTAGAGCCTTGTATTTGTAAAAGGTTTTTTACTTGGGTATTTCTGGAAGAGACCTAAAAAAAATTTAATTACAAGAGCACAAATCCCATTCAATCTGGGAATATCTGAATCCAGTCAGGGTTCATTAAAATTAAGCACCTCATTCAAAAAATAACATATAAAGTGAAAGCTGGGGAGATAAAGGGGAGCTTGATGTAAAGATGGAATGAAGAAGACTGGATGTAGCTAGTGAGGTAAACACTCATCTGAGGAATTGGTGGGCTAGACTGAAAAACCATCCCACAGTAATCCTCTAGGTACCCTGAATCTTTAGTTCGAGAACAAATGGCGCATAGGCTTAGTTTATGTGCACGTGTGTATCCATGAATGCATGTCTGTCTGTCTGTGTGTGTGTCTGTCTGTGTGTGTGTGTGTGTGTGTGTAGTGTGTATCTGTTTGTGTTTGCGTGCATGTTTGCGTACATGTCTGTGTGTATGCGCATGTGTCTATGTGTTTAAGTGTGTGTCATGTGTGTGCAGTGTGTCAGTTTGTGTGCCTGCGTGTGCGTGTGTTTGTATGCATTTGTGTGTGTTTCTCTGTGTCTATGTGTTTGTGTGTCTATGTGTGTGCGTGTGCCTATGTGTGTGCGTGTGTGTCTGCGTGTGTCTATGTGTGTCTGCATGTGTCTGTGTGTGTCTATGTGTGTGCGTGTGTGTCTGTGTGTGTCTGTGTGTGTGTCTATGCGTCTGTGTGGTTTTTTTCTTCTTCGTTCATGGAATGTGGGTGTCGCTGGCAAGGCCAGCATTTATTGTCCATCCCTGATTGCCCTTGAGAAGATGGTGGTAGCCTTCTTGAACCGCTGCAGTCCATGTGGTGAAGGTACTCCCGCAGTGCTGTTAGGGAGGGAGTTCCAGGATTTTGACTGAGCGACTATGAAGAAATGGTGATATATTTCCAAGTCAGGTGTGTGTGTGTATCTATGTGTGTCTAATTGTGCGTGTCGATACATGCGTGTGCCTTAAAGGGGCCATGCCAGGCCCAAAATAATTTCAGGGAACATTGGTCAGAAGGTGAGTCACTCACCGCAGAATACCTAGCCTTGCAGCCACAGTATTTATGTGACTGGTCCAGTTAATTTTCTGGTCAATGGTGACACCCAGGGTGTTGATGGTGGGGGCTTTGATGATGGTAATATCATGGAATATCAAGGGAAAATGATTAAACTCTCGCTTGTTGGAGATGGTCATTGCCTAGCACTTGTGTGGCACGAATGTTACTTGCCACTTATCAGCCCAAACCTGAATGTTGTCCAAGTCTGCATGCACTGCTTCATTATCTGAGGAGTTGCGAACGGAACTGAACATTGTGCAATCATCAGCGAACATCCCCACTTCTGACCTTATGATGGAGAGAAGGTCATTGATGAAGCAGCTGGAGATGGTTGGGCCGAGGACACTGCCCTGAGGAACTCCTGCAGTGATGTCCTGGGGCCTCCAACAACTACAACCATCTTCCTTTGTGCTAGGTATGACTCCAGCCAGTGGAGAGTTTTACCCCTGATTCCCATTGACTTCAGTTTTACTAGGACTCCTTGATGCTACACTTGGTCAAATGCTGCCTTGATGTCAAGGGCAGCCACTCTCACTCAACTCTGGAATTCAGCTCTTTTGTCCATGTTTGGACCAAGGTCTGGAGCCGAGTGGTCCTGGCGAAACCCAAACTGAGCATCGGTGAGCACGTTATTGGTGAGCAAGTGCTGTGTGTGTGTGCCTATGTGTGCACGTTTCTGTCTGTGTGTGTGCCTGTGTGTATCTGTATGTGTGTGTGTATCTATCTGTGTGTGTGTCTCTATCTGTGTGTGTGTCTCTATCTGTGTGTGTGTCTCTTTGTGTCTGTGTGTCTCTATCTGTGTATGTGTCTCTATGTTTGTGTGTCTATGTGTCTGTGTCTCTATCTGTGTGTGTGTCTCTATGTCTGTGTGTGTCTGTATTTGTGTGTGTATCTATCTGTGTGTGTGTCTCTATCTGTGTGTGTGTCTCTATGTTTGTGTGTCTATGTGTGCCTGTGTCTCTATCTGTGTGTGTGTCTGTTTGTGACTCTATGTTTGTGTGTGTCTATGTGTGTCTGTGTCTCTATCTGTGTGTGTGTCTCTATGTCTGTGTGTGTCTGTATTTGTGTGTCTCTATGTGTGGTTTCTGACTGCTCCTGTATTCCACAGAGATGAAAAGAATGGAAGCATATCTCTCACTGCACGAGTGCATGCATGCCTCCATGAATAAGTGTTTGACAGACCTTATTTTCTTTTGTAAGGTAGAAAACCCACGAGTTGTACGTCATTTTAGTCAGAACGAGATTTTGGGCCAGAGCTACAGAACTGTGTTTCTGTGACAATGACATTATTTTGTTGAGTGTTTGTAAACTAACCAAATTCAAATAAAAGATTTGATAAATAACTTTTACATGAGGACAGATCGCTTTATGGAAATATAAATAACCCAAGTTGTGTCCCTACACCACAGAGACCGCTGGAATATCCAAATCCAGGCAGGAAGTGTGAAAACTAGGATCCCAATGAAAAAGGGGTACATAAAGTGAGAGCGGGATAAATAACACGGAGCTCGCTGTAAAGATGGAGTGAAGGAGGCTGGAAGTAGTTAAGGGGATTACATTCATCCGAGGAAATGGCCAGGCACTGCTAACAGTCTGCTCTATATCTAACCCTGTGCTAGCAGGGACACCCTCAATCAAACCTCCCAATGATTAAAGAAGCATTGTTCTGAAACAGTGTTTGGTACGTTTTATTCATTTGGTGGGAGTGATCTCCCGATGTATAAGCTCTCACTTAATACATTTTATTGAGGAAGATGCAGCTATTGAAGGAGTTTGATCGTAGCCTGGGAGAAAGTAGGGGCATTAAATTGCCCTCAGTGCTCCTGGGTTAGAAAGGTGGCAGGGAAAGATCCCACCAGGGTTCTGCCGGAGTGTCAGCTGTGGCTCAGTGGGTAGCAACCTCGCCTCTGAGTCAGACGGTTGACGGTTGAAGTCTCACTCAGGACTTGAGCACAAAACTCTAGGCTGACACTCCAGTGCAGTGCTGAGGGAGTGCTGCACTGTCAGAGGTGCTGTCTTCCAGATGAGATATTAAACCGAGGCCCCGTCTGCTCTCAGGTGGACGTAAAAGATCCCATGGCACTATTTCAAAGAAGGGCAGAGAAGTTATGCACAGTGTCCTGACCAATATTTATCCCTCAATCAAAATCCCTAAAAAGATTATCTGGTCATTTATCTCATTGCTGTTTGTGGGAGCTTGCTGTGCGCAAAATGGCTGCCATGTTTTCTACATTACAACAGTGAACACACTTCAAAAAGTACTTCATTGGCTGTACAGCGCTTTGGGACGTCCAGTGGTCGCGAAAGGCGCTATATAAATGCAAGTCTTTCTTTTCCTAATTGCCATTTAATGTCTGTTGTGGCAAAGGTGGATGTCGGGAGGGCACAGGATTTGGTTAGCCTGCTTGAGGTCATCCAAAACTCGGCTGCCCGTGTCCTAACTGGCACCAAGTCCCGTTCGCCCATCACCCCTGTGCTCGCTGACCTACATTGACTCCCGGTTAAGCAGTGCCTCGATTTCAAAATTCTCATCCTTGTTTTCAAATTCCTCCATGGCCTCGCCCCTTCCTATCTCTCTAATCTCCTTCACTCCCACAACCCCCCGAGATATCTGTGCTCCTCTAATTCTGCCCTCTTGAGCATCCCTGATTATAATCGCTTAACCTTTGGTGGCCGTGCCTTCTGTTGCCTAGGCCCTAAGCTCTGGAATTCCCTCCCTAAACCTCTCCGCCTCACTACCTCTCTTTCCTCCTTTAAGACGCTCCTTAAAACTTACCTCTTTGACCAAGCTTTTGGTCACCTGCCCTAGTTTATCCTTATGTGGCTCGGTGTCAAATTTTTTGTCTTAAAATACTCCTGTGCAGCGCCTTGGGACGTTTTACTACGTTAAAGGCACTATATAAATACAAGTTGTTGTTGTTGTTGTTGTTGATACTGTCCAGACTTACATCTGAAGGTGGCCATTTGGGCCTGGTAGTAGGGGGCCTGGTACTAGGGGCCCAGGTAGTAGGGGGCCTGGTACTAGGGGGCCTGGTACTAGGGGGCCTGGTGCTAGTGGGGCCTGGTGCTAGGGGGCCAGGTACTAGGGGGCCTGGTACTAGGGGGCCTGGTACTAGGGGGCCTGGCCTGGTACTAGGGGGCCAGGTGCTAGTGGGGTCTGGTGCTCGTGAGCCTTTTACTAGGGGGCCTGGTGCTAGTGGGGCCTGGTACTAGGGGGCCTAGTACTAGAGGGCCAGGTGCTAGGGGGCCTGGTGCTAGGGGGCCTGGTACTAGGGGGCCTGGTACTAGGGGGCCTGGTATTTAGGGGGCCTGGTACTAGGGGGCCTGGTAGTAGGGGGCCTGGTACTAGGGGGCCTGGTACTAGGGGGCCTGGTATTTAGGGGGCCTGGTACTAGGGGGCCTGGTACTAGGGGGTCTGGTACTAGGGGGCCTGGTAGTAGGGGGCCTGGTGCTAGGGGGGCTGGTACTAGGGGGCCTGGTAGTAGGGGGCCTGGTACTAGGGGGCCTGGTGCTAGGGGGCCTGGTGCTAGGGGGCCTGGTGCTAGGGGGCCTGGTGCTAGGGGACCTGGTAGTAGGGGGCCTGGTACTAGGGTGCCTGGTAGTAGGGGGCCTGGTACTAGGGGACCTGGTAGTAGGGGGCCTGGTACTAGGGGACCTGGTAGTAGGGGGCCTGGTAGTAGGGGGCCTGGTGCTAGGGGGCCTGGTGCTAGGGGGCCTGGTACTAGGGGGTCTGGTACTAGGGGGTCTGGTACTAGGGGGCCTGGTAGTAGGGGGCCTGGTGCTAGGGGGCCTGGTACTAGGGGGCCTGGTACTAGGGGGCCTGGTGCTAGGGGGCCTGGTGCTAGGGGACCTGGTAGTAGGGGGCCTGGTACTAGGGTGCCTGGTAGTAGGGGGCCTGGTACTAGGGGACCTGGTAGTAGGGGGTCTGGTACTAGGGGACCTGGTAGTAGGGGGCCTGGTAGTAGGGGGCCTGGTACTAGGGGACCTGGTAGTAGGGGGCCTGGTAGTAGGGGGCCTGGTAGTAGGGGGCCTGGTGCTAGGGGGCCTGGTACTAGGGGGCCTGGTACTAGGGGGCCTGGTACTAGGGGGCCTGGTAGTAGGGGGCCTGGTAGTAGGGGGCCTGGTAGTAGGGGGCCTGGTGCTAGGGGGCCTGGTACTTGGGGGCCTGGTACTAGGGGGCCTGGTACTAGGGGGCCTGGTAGTAGGGGGCCTGGTAGTAGGGGGCCTGGTACTAGGGGACCTGGTAGTAGGGGGTCTGGTACTAGGGGGCCTGGTACTAGGGGGCCTGGTAGTAGGGGGCCTGGTGCTAGGGGGCCTGGTACTAGGGGGCCTGGTACTAGGGGGCCTGGTAGTAGGGGGCCTGGTAGTAGGGGGCCTGGTAGTAGGGGGCCTGGTGCTAGGGGGCCTGGTACTAGGGGGCCTGGTACTAGGGGGCCTGGTAGTAGGGGGCCTGGTAGTAGGGGGCCTGGTGCTAGGGGGCCTGGTACTAGGGGGCCTGGTACTAGGGGGCCTGGTAGTAGGGGGCCTGGTGCTAGGGGGCCTGGTAGTAGGGGGCCTGGTGCTAGGGGGCCTGGTACTAGGGGGCCTGGTACTAGGGGGCCTGGTAGTAGGGGGCCTGGTAGTAGGGGGCCTGGTGCTAGGGGGCCTGGTACTAGGGGGCCTGGTACTAGGGGGCCTGGTAGTAGGGGCCTGGTACTAGGGGGCCTGGTGCTAGGGGGCCTGGTAGTAGGGGGCCTGGTGCTAGGTGGCCTGGTGCTAGGGGGCCTGGTACTAGGGGGCCTGGTGTTTAGGGGGCAGGTGCTAGTGGGGCCAGTGTAACCGCATCCCAGGGCTAAGTGCTTTCACGAGATGAGGAATGCAGAAATTTGGCAGAATACATTTTTTTCTTAAAAGTTAAAAGAACAGCGCACCTTTTTGCCACGAGCAGTGATGCAGCGACACGTTTTCACACGATTTACTCTCAGATGCTTTCCAGTTAGTTTAAAGAAAAATGGGTAAAAGATATCCCACACACGTTTTCAGTCGGAGGGACATCCCTTTGAAGGTAATGGGGATGATGGGAGAGTTTCAACACTGCCCGTCAAAGCAGATTCATTGAATGAGATCTTAGTCCATTCAAAGCTGGAGATCAGAGTGACGACCCACTGGACACTTTGAAGCCTGTGCTACTGCGGCTCACCCTGTCATACTATCTCTCTGGACTATGGGCTGCCACAAAGATAAATACTGCTCAGAAAGAAAGAAGCTGCAATTAATACGGCATCTTTTCATGTACCCAGGGCTTCCCGACGTATTTTACTATAGCTTCGGGAGAAAAAAAAATGGTAAATATCCTCCAATTTCCACCCAAACATTCTTCCAATGTCTAAACTGTGCGGCTGCACTGAGCATGTTTCAATCCGTTTGTTAAAAGACAAGATGAATGTATCGAGTGGTCACATTGTGCTTGGGCCTCTTTAAGTGCAGGTATGCAGGAGCCGAATACAGCAATGCAGAGTCTCTGAGGCGGAAAGCTGATGAGGCGAGATGGTGGTATTTAAGGCCTGTTTGAACTCCTTGCTCCTTTTTTTTCCCCGTCCTGTGCGCTGCCGAGGCTTCTCAATTTGTGCAAAAGAGGGAAGCTAACTATTAGGGGCCCTGACCTTTCACCCTGGGGTCAGTGCCCTGGAACTGAGCAGATGTTCCGCTCCGTGAACAAGTTGAGAATGGCTGGAGTTCCCAGGCTGAGAGGCGCCAGGCTCTGGCCAGAGACCTACCCTGTAAACTACAAACACAGGTCCATACATTCAGGCTACAAAGGCATTCCCCCCCCTCCTTAATACTGATCAAACTGCCCCCTTCCCCACCCCTTTAAACACATACTCCCACTCTCCACAGCCATCCTGTGAATTCCTGCAGAAAGCATCATCTCTCACAAGAACTAAATCATCCAGAAACCAAGCGCTCGCATTCCCCAGACACATTCCCACACTTTCAAGGCCCCTTTCAGTTCTCACTCACACGAAAGCAGCCCTTTGAAAAACTTGCCCTCACATAAACCATCACACACAGTTAACACCCGCACTCACAGAATCAAGACATCCAAACACATCAACACACATCCAAAAACTAAGCACGCTGACACTCACAAACCTAACACTCTCAGTTACAAATCAAATACAGGTACTCAAAAGCTTACGCAGAGAGCCAACAGCTGCAGAGTTTCAGAATCAACACACTCACACTCAGAATTGACAGTTACACACCCAAAAAGACCATCAACTCACTCACTCTCACAATCAACAAGCACTCACAATCAGCACAAATTTAACAGACACACACTTGCACTCAAACTCAACGCTGAACAGAAACATTTACAAACCCAATATTCACAGCCAACACACACACACGCCCTCTACACAAAACGCAATCTCACTCACACTCACAGGCCCAACAAATTCACAAATGGAAAACGACAAAATCTCCTAAGTGTGTGAGTACTTGGGCTGGATATTCCACTTGCCGCCCAGTGTAAAACAGGCAATGCCGATCAGTCGGCGGTTATAGAAACCATCCGATTTTTATTCCTGTTGATTTCAGTGACAGTTAAAACCGGGCGGTTTCTGTAACAGTCAGCAATCCCAGATTCATACCAGAGTGGCAAGTTGAAACTCTACCCCAGGTACTCACACATTCGCAAACCCAGGACATTCACTATCTCACAATCAACACATAGTACTTTTTTAAATTCATTTTTGTGGGATGTGGGAATCACTGGCAAGGCCAGCATCTACTGCCCATCCCTAATTGCCCTTGAGAAGGTGGTGGTGAGCTGCCTTCTTGAACCGCTGCAGTCCGTGTGGTGAAGGTACTCCCACAGTGCTGTTAGGGAGGGAGTTCCAGGATTTTGACCCAGCGACGATGAAGGATCGGCGATATACTTCTAAGTCAGCATGGTGTGTGACTTGGAGGGGAACTTGGAGGTGGTGGTGTTCCCATGCGTCTGCTGCCCTTGTCCTTCTAGGTGGAAGAGGTCGTGGGTTTGGGAGGTGCTGCCGAAGAAGCCTTGGCGAGTTGCTGCAGTGCATCTTGTAGATGGTACACACTGCAGCCACAGTACGCCAGTGGTGGAGGGAGTGAATGTTTAAGGTGGTGGATGGGGTGCCAATCAAGCGGGCTGCTTTGTCCTGGATGGTGTCGAGCTTCTTGAGTATTGTTGGAGCTGCACTCACCCAGGCAAGTGGAGAGTATTCCATCACACTCCTTACTTGTGCCTTGTAGATGGTGGAAAGGCTTTGGGGAGTCAGGAGGTGAGACACTCGCCGCAGAATACCCAGCCTCTGGCCTGCTTTTGTTGCCACAGTATTTATGTGGCTGGTCCAGTTAAGTTTCTGGTCAATGGTGACCCCTAGGATGTTGATGGTGGGGGATTCGGCGATGGAAATGCCATTGAATGTCAAGGGGGGTACACTCACACATTCACAAACCCAGGACATTCACTATCTCACAATCAACACACAGTACTCTCACACATTCACAAACCCAATCACATGCAATCCAACACATTCACAAACACACTCAAGCACCCACATTAACATTCGCACTTTCACAACTTTAGTGCACTCACACACAAACATATCTAACCCAACAAACCAGACATTTTCTGTGGAATTTTGGGCCAACCTTCGTCATCTTTGCATGTTTGGAAAAGACAAATACAGGGACTGAGAGAAAACATACATGTTGGAATTGGGCTAAAGTTACTTTAAAAAAATGAGTTTGTTGCTAGAGAAGCTTGAAATGATTTATTTTTAAACCATTTATCCCTGTTAAGGTAATTGCAAAAGCAGGAATGGGACGGTAGTAGTGTCCCTATCTGTGTGTGGGTCTCTCCTTATCTCTCTCTCTCTTCAGTTGCCCCAGGAGAAATGATCACTCACTGTCTGACCAACTCAGTCAGTCATGACGGATTGACTGCTGTGACAGTCCAGATTAACATGGAGAGATGGGCCCTCGACATTGTTTTACAGCCAATCCCCAACTCCTAGAATAGGTGCAAAAAGTGACAGGGGAGAAATAACTGCACAGTAGGGAAGGACTGGCAGGAGTTGATGGTTATAATTGCTTAAGAAACCTTTAAAGGGGAGATGGAAGGATTCAGTTCAAAACTTAGCATTTAGTTTTATGAGACGTTGAATTTCACGGTCTCTCTGAATCACAAGATGTGCAGCCCGTGCGAACCTAATCCAGTCACAAACTTAACAGTCAGCACACACCCCCAATTCAACACAACGAAGGCGGAAACTGCTGGAAACACTCGACTGGGTCAATCAGCGTCTGCGGAGAGGACGGCCCACCTAACATTCCGGGTGTGGACCCTTTGTCAGCTGTGGCTCAGTGGGCAGCACTCTCGCCCCAGAGTCAGAAAGCTGTGGTGGGTTCAAGCCCCACTCAGGAGACTTGAGCACACAATCCAGGCTGACACTTCAGTGCAGTGCTGAGGGAGTGCTGCACTGTCGGTGGTGCCGTCTTTCAGATGAGACGTTAAACTGAGGCCCCGTCTGCTCTCTCAGGTGGACGTAAAAGATCCCATGGCAATATTTCGAAGCAGAGCAGGGGAGTTCTCCTGGATGTCCGAGCCAATATTTATCCCTCAGCCAACATCACTAAAACAGATTATCTGGTCATTCTCTCATTGCTGTTTGTGGGACCTTGCTGTGCACAAATTGGCAGCCTGTTTTCTACCTTACAACAGGGATTGCTCCTCAAAAAAGTTTCTTTGGGATATCCTAAGGTATTGAACGGCGCTATATAAATGCAAGTCTTTCTTTTTTTCCTTTTCACATTCGACAATGACAACAACTTGTATTTATATAGCGCTTTTAATGTAGTAAAAAGTCCCAAGATGCTTCACAGGAGTATTATAAAGACAAAAAATAAAATGACACCAAGCCACGTAAGGAGAAATTAGGGCAGGTGACCAAAAGCTTGGTCAAAGAGGTAGGTTTTAAGGAGCGTCTTAAAGAAGGAAAGAGAGGTAAGCGAGGCAGAGAGGTTTAGGCAGGAAATTCCAGAGCTTAGGGCCTAGGCAACAGAAGGCACGGCCACCAATAGTTGTGTGGCGTACCGATCACAGAAAGGACACAATCCGCTTTCCGGTCCGTAGACTATAAATCAGGCGTCATGCCTTTAAGAAGGATCACACCTTTAAGAACATCGATCTGCAACATAGTTAAGCCCAGAGCGGGGGAGGAGGAGTCGAAGCTGTGCACTGATGAAAGGCAGTCGTACTTTGTGTAGTCTCTGACTCCATTTTGTGTTCAGCATGCAGCCTCAACAATTAAACCTTTTCTGTTGAACCTCTCCGAGTTCAGTATTTTTTGCTAGGAGTACGTAGACTCCTACATTGGTGACCCCGACGCTCAGGACGACTCCTAAGCATAACCATGGCTGACACAAACGCAGTTTCTGTGAAGCTGCCGGAGTTCTGGGAGAACCTGGCCACCGCCTGGTTCCTTCAAGCCGAATCGCAATTCCGACTCCGCGGCATCACCACCGATGCAACGATGTACGACTACCTCCTCGCCTCCCTGGGCAGCTCCACAATCACGAAAGTCTGGACAACACTACAAAACCCTCCGGAGGAAGGCAAGTACGCACATCTCAAGGCCGCGCTCATTAAAAAATTCACAGCCTCCCAATTCTTGCGCAACTGCCACCTCCTTGACCTCCCGGGCCTCGGTGACTCCACGCCGTCAGACTTACTCTCACACATGCTTGCTCTGACCGACGAGAAACCACCCGGCTCCCTCTTCCGCGCGCTCTTTATCCGCCAACTACCTCCCAGCATCCGCCCGGCGATCGTGGCGTCCAGCCTCACGGACCTCGAGGCCCTGGCCGACGAAGCCGATAAGCTCCTGTCCGCCAGCTCCAACCACGCCGTCACCCCCGACCTGGCCTCCGCAGCGTCGGCGCGCGCTCCACCCTCTATCACGCGGCCACACAGCTCGGCCACGAGGCCCCCCAGGCCCCCACGTCCCCCAAGCCCTCCGACCCAGGGCTACTGCTACTTCCATACCCGGTTCGGCGCACGGGCACGCCGCTGCAGCCATCCCTGCGTGTTTCCAACCGCCCCCACACCGGCCTACACGATGGCTGTGGGGTAAGCAGGTGCGCTGCTGTACATTACAGACAGCGCCTCCGGACGCCGTTTCCTATGCGACACGGGCGCGCAGCGCAGCATCATCCCCGCATCCGCCCTCGAGATCCAGTGAGGCGGACGCGGCCCTGCGCTGGCTGCCGCCAACGGCACCGACATCCGGACGTACGGCACCCGCACCGTCACCATCGACCTCGCAGGCCGCCGCTACCACTGGGAGTTTATCACCGCCTAGGTGCTCTCCCCGCTCCTCGGTGCGGATTTCCTGTGCGCCCACAGCCTGTTGGTCGACATGCCTCGGCGCTGCCTCGTGGACATGAACACCATGTCACCTATCCCGGGCGCCATGCCCCCCCCCAACCCGCCGAAATGGCGTGGTAGTGCCACGCCCGCTCAACGGACGACTACTCAGCACTCCTGGCTGAGTTCCCAGCCCTCACCATCCCAACCTTCTCCGTGAAGGTTGCTAAGCACGGGGTAGAACACTTCATCCCCACCACAGGCCCACCGGTGTATGCCCACGCCCGCAGGCTGGACCCGGCCAAGCTGGAGATCGCGCGGGCCGAGTTTGCCACAATGGAACAGCTCGGCATCATCCGCCGCTCCAACAGCCCCTGGGCCTCCCCACTCCACATCGTCACCAAACCCGATGGGGGATGGCGCCCCTGTAGGGACTACCGGCGCCTAAACGACGCCACCACGCCGGATCGGTACCCCATACCGCACATTCAAGGCTTCTCGGCTAGACTGGCCGGACGCTCAGTCTTCTCCAAAGTCGACCTGGCGTGCGGTTACCATCAGGTGCCAGTCCACCCCACGGACGTTCCCAACACGGCCATAATCACCCCTTTTGGGCTATTCGAGTTCCTCCGAATGCCCTTCGGCCTCAAAAACGCGGCCCAGGCTTTCCAGCGGCTCATGGACTCGGTCCTCCGGGACCTGAAGTTCCTCTTTGTCTACCTGGATAACATCCTGGTAGCTAGTTCCTCCAAGCAGGAACACATCGAGCACCTCCGCACCCTGTTCCAGCGGCTCAGTGAGCACGGGCTCAACATCAGCCCAGCCAAGTGCCAATTCGGCCTCAGCAGGATCGAATTCCTCGGCCACCACATCACGCAGGACGGAGCCATTCCCCTGCCCACCAAGGTGCAAGCCGTCCAGCAGTTCCCCCGGCCTACCACCATCAAAGGCCTCCAGGAGTTCTTGGGGATGATCAACTTTTACAACCGCTTCATTCCCGGAGCGGCCTCCCTCATGCGGCCCCTATACGAAGCACTCCGGGGTAAGAAAGACAGAATGGCGATCGAGTGGTCGGCGGACATGTTGACCGCTTTCAACTCGACCAAAAAGGCGCTCGCCGACGCCACCATGCTCGCTCACCCACAGCCCAACGCCAGGGTGGCCCTCACCACGGACGCCTCCGACCACGCGGTCGGCGCCGTGTACGAACAGTGGGTCGACGGGGCCTGGCAACCACTGGCCTTTTTCAGCCGCCAACTGCGCCCCCCGGAGGCCAAATACAGCGCCTTTGACCGCGAGCTCCTTGCACTGTACCCAGCAGTCCGCCATTTTAGATTTCTTCTGGAGGGCCGCCCCTTCACCGCGTTTGTCGGCCACAAACCCCTGACATTCGCGATGGCGAAATCTGCGGACCTGTGGTCAGCCAGGCAACAACGCCAGCTCGCCGCGGTGTCCGAATTCACCACGGACATCCGGCACGTCTCCGGTCGAGACAACGTGGTGGCCAACTGCCTATCCCGCCCCACCGTCCACAGCACCCACCTGGCAGTGGACTATGCTCAACTGGCAGCGGAGCAACGCACCGACCCCGATCTGCTCTCTGCGCCCACAACCCTCCCAGGGCTGCGACTGACCGACGTCGCCTGCGGCCCGTCCGCCGTCACAGTCAAATGCGACATCTCCTTGGCGCAACCCTGCCCCGTAGTCCTGGCGTCCTGGCAAAAACGGGTGTTCGACATCGTCCACGGCCTCTCACACCCCGGCACCCACGCGTCCATTAGACTGGTGGCCAACCGATTTGTCTGGCACGGCCTGTGCAAACATGTGCGCGTCTGGTCCAGATCCTGCATAGCTTGCCAGCGTGCCAAAATCCACCAGCACGTCAAAGCCCCACTCGAGGAGTTCACCGTGCCAGAAAGAAGGTTCGACCACGTCTACATCGACCTCGTCGGCCCCCTGCCGCCATCACAAGGTCACACGCACCTGCTGACAATCATGGACCGTACCACCCGCTGGCCCGAGGCCATTCCACTGATGTCCACCACCACCGCCAACATCGCGAGGGCGTTCATCGGTACCTGGGTCGCTCGGTTCGGCGTCCCCTCTGACATGACGTCGGATAGAGGCCCACAGTTCACCTCTGATCTGTGTGCCGCCATCGCCCGAAACCTCGGGGTGGCCGTTCACCGCACCACGGCTTACCACCCCCAAGCCAACGGACTGTGCGAGCGATTCCACAGGTCCATGAAGGCGTCCCCCCGCGCCAGCCTCGAGGACGAGGCTTGGATCGACCGCCTCCCGTGGGTGCTACTCAGCCTACGCGCCACGGTCAAGGAAGACCTGCAAGCCTCGGCGGCGGAACTCGTGTACGGCCAGCCGCTGCACGTACCCGGAGAGTTCCTGCCCACCGCCATGACCCCCTGGTCGGCTGACCAGCAACGCCGCGCTTTCGCCAACCGAGCACAACAGTTCGCTCCGGTACCCACCGGCCGGCACGGCGAACCAGCAACCCGCGTACCACCTAGCCTGCACATGGCCAAATTTGTTTTCGTGCGCCATGACGCCCACCGAGGACCTCTACGGCCCCCATACGACAGACCCTACAAGGCACTCCAGACGGGGAACAAGTTCTTCCTCCTCGAAGTGGGCGGCAGAACTGACAAGGTGTCGGTCGACCGGCTCAAGCTGGCGCACCTAGAGCCCGATGAACCCGTTCAAGTGGGCCAACCCCCACCGTGGGGCAGACCGCCTAAGAGCCCGATGCGTCCGACCGCCCCGCTCCCAACACCAACCACCAAGAGCCGTTCCGGCCGTGCCATCAAGCCACCACGCCGGTTCGTACACTCCCTACTAGTGGATTCTGGGGGGAGCTGTGTGGCGTACCGATCACAGAAAGGACACAATCCGCTTTCCCGTCCGTAGACTATAAATCAGGCGTCATGCCTTTAAGAAGGATCACACCTTTAAGAAACTCGATCTGCAACATAGTTAAGTCCAGAGCGGGGGAGGAGGAGTCGAAGCTGTGCACTGATGAAAGGCAGTCGTACTTTGTGTAGTCTCTGACTCCATTTTGTGTTCAGCATGCAGCCTCAACAATTAAACCTTTTCTGTTGAACCTCTCCGAGTTCAGTATTTTTTGCTAGGAGTACGTAGACTCCTACAGTTGAGTGATTATAATCAGGGATGCTCAAGAGGGCAGAATTAGAGGAGCACAGATATCTCGGCGGGGTGGGGGGGTGGAGGTGTTGTGGGGCTGGAGGAGATTACAGAGATAGGGAGGGGTGAGGCATTGGAGGGATTTGAAAACAAGGATGAGAATTTCAAAATTAGGTGTTGCTTAACTGGGAGCCAATGTAGGTCAGTGAGCACAGGGGTCATGGGTGAACGGGACTTGGTGCGAGTTAGGACACGGGAAGCCGAGTTTTGGATGACCTGAAGTTTATGTAAGGTAGAATGTGGGAGGCCAGCCAGGAGTGCATTGGAATTGTCAAGCCTAGAGGTAACAAAGGCATGGATGAAGATTTCAGCAGCGGATGAGCTGAGGCAAGGGTGGAGACAGGCGATGTTACAGAGGTGGAAATAGGCGGTCTTAGTTATGCCGCGGATATGTGATCGGAAGCTCATTTCAGGGTCAAATATGACACCAAGGTTGCGAACAGTGTGGTTCAGCCTCAGACAGATGTTAGGGAGAGGGATGGAGTCAGGGGCTAGGAACGGAGTTTGTGGTGGGGACCGAAAACAATGGCCTCGGTCTTCCCAATATTTAATTGTTTCTGCTCATCCAGAACTGGATGTCGGACAAGCAGTCTGACAATTTAGAGACCGTGGAGGGGTCGAGAGAAGTGGTGGTGAGGTAGAGCTGGGTGTCAGCACCGTACATGTGGAAACTGACGCTGTGTTTTCAGATGATGTCACCAAGGGGCAGCATGTAGATGAGAAACAGGAGGGGGCCAAGGATAGATCCTTGGGGGACACCAGAGGTAACGATGTGGGAGCGGGAAGAGAAGCCATTGCAGGTGATTCTTTGGCTATGATTAGATAGATAAGAATGGAACCAGGCGAGTGCAGTCCCACCCAGCTGGACGACAGTGGAGAGGCGTTGGAGAAGGATGGAGTGGTCAACCGTGTCAAAGGCTCCAGACAGGTCGAGAAGGACGAGGAGGGATAGTTTACCTTTGTTACAGTCACAAAGGATGTCATTTGTGACTTTGATGTGAGCCGTTTCGGTACTGTGGCGGGGAGGGATTCAAACACAGAGTTGCGGGAAAGATGGGCACAGATACTCACAGGAACCCAGCACATCAATGCAAAAAGCTTGGCCCGGAGTTTCCGTTCGGTTGCACTAGTTTTTTGGGTGCAATTCGCCCGTAATCGGCGAAACCAGCGCAAAAGATCACAGAATTTTATGCGCGAATGATGTCCAATGCAAATCGAGATTCCACAATCTTTTGCGCTAGTTTAGAAAATATCGCACTCAAAGCCAATCCCACCCACAAAAATGGCCATGTCCCCGGGATGAATTCATCGCCATTGGGAGTTTTTGCTCATTTTCCTCGTTTGCAGGCCTTAGAGAGGCTCAAAAATTAAACTGGTTCTTTCGGGCGCAAGGACACTAATTGGCATGATTTACAAGCTTTTGAATATGTATATTTTTCCAATCTACTAAGAAACTGACTACTGTGCCATAATATAGCCAGCAAATGGGGCAGTATTTAAAAAAATTGATTTTCAGTAATTCAAAATCTGGTTACACAAGGTGGTGGATTGACACTGATTAAAAATGCTTAGTTTTTGTGATAAACCCATTTTCAGCTGTATTAATGAAACTGCACCAAGTGACCACTCTTCACTATATTAAGGAACATTTCTAAAGCAAATGCTTTTTAAAATTATGTTTTAAAACGCTTCCCAATTGCAGTGGTTCATGGCAGATTGTATGTTCGGTGAAATGCAACTGTGTTTGAGCAGAAACTTGAGGGGAAAGAACAATTCTCAAAAGAGCGCAATTTGTGCCCGTATCGCCGATTGCAACCGAAATGGAACTCTGCACCCATGTGTCAATGCACTCAACCAAGAGAGACAATCCTCAAAGACTGAACTCAACGCACTCATACTGAAAAACACAACACGTTCAATACACTCACACCTTAACACTGCCAAAAAGGCAAAAGATATACATATAAAATACACTGTCATTGTATAGAATTCCATTAAACAATTCCCTTCCAATTCACTATTATTGTAGCTATCCTTTGAACAAATCCCTTCAAAGTCACTATTGTTATACACCTACAATGAACAAGCTCTTCCAATTTACTATTCTTGGACAAATCCAATGAACAAGCCTTTTGCGATTCACTATTTTTATATAGAAATCCAATGAACAAGCCCCTTCAAATTCACTATTTTTGTAGAAATTTAATGAACAAGTCCGTTCCAATGCGATAATATGATAATATAATAGTGATTTGGAAGGGACTTCTCCAATGGATTGCTACAATAATAGTGAACTGGAAGGGACTTGCTCATTGGATTTCTCCAGAATTGGAAGGGACTTGTTGATTAAATTTATACAAGAACTAGCTGGAGTGCCCGGCGGTGCCGAGGGTTTTTTGAGGGCATGTTGTTATGAAAAAAGTACAAATAATTTTTATATATATATAAATGAGTTTGTCTGTGTGGTAAACCACTTTATCGTTACACTATAGTTATCACTGTTGTATTGTTATCACCGTTGTATCACGATACGAGGTCGCCTCTTGTCGCGCTGTTATACCTGGGCTGACCACCTCCGACTCCGCCCATGGCTCCACCTACCTGCCCAGGTATAAAGGTAGCCGACTGGCTGGTATTCCTCCTTGTTGGACCCGATCACCCACGAGGGTGGGCTCTGTTATTTAGTCAATAAAAACCTTTAGTTACGTTCCTAACTCGTCGCTTTTTATTGGACGAATTGATAGGTATATCAATTTTATTGACTAAATTTTAAAGATGTCTACTACTGGCCAGCCAGAAGCCCTCCCAGAAGCACAGCCACACCAGCCGGCTTGGCTGCAAGCCCTCAAACCACCGTACCTGGATCTAAACCCACAGGCAGCAAACGCAGCCCTCAACTTCAAACACTGGCTGGACTGCTTCGAATCCTACCTGGAAGAATCCGGCGCCCCGCAGAGATCCAAACTAAGACTTCTGAACGCCCAAGCGAGCCCGAGAGTATACGCACTCATACAGGACACGACTACGTATGAGGCCGCTATCAACCTACTGAAACAGCAGTACCGCAGCCCGGTAAATTACATGTACACCAGGCACCTCCTAAGATCCCGCCCGCAACAGCCAGGAGAGTCTGTAGCTGAATTTTTACGGGCGCTAAGAGCACTCGGCAGGAACTGTGACTTTAAAGCGGTGACGGCTGTTGAAAATACGGAAGATAATATCCGCGATGCCTTTGTGAAAGGCCTACGGTCCGACTACTCACGGCAAAGACTGCTTGAAGCTAAAGACCTCGACCTGGACAAAGCTGAAGCCCTCGCTCTCTCCCTGGAGGTGGCCCATCAGGACCAGGAGGCGTTTTCCAGGTACTGCTCGCGACCCTGGGACTCGGGCCCGACCCCTACCGCAATACCCTTTGCAGCGCCGCCCCCGGGACCTACCTCAGCGTCGGCGTCCCGGACCCGACCGGGCCTGCCACCCCCGGTACCGGCTCCGACATCGGGCACCCGCGATCGGGCCGCCGGCTGCTTCTTTTGCGGCCAGGAGAAGCACCCGAGGTCGCGCTGCCCAGCCAGGAACTCTACCTGCACAACCTGCAGGAAGAAAGGCCATTTCTCTAAGGCCTGCAGGAGCGGATCTTCAGAGGCCAGCAGTGCCTCATGTGAACTGTGGGGGCGGCCATCTTCTTTCACGGCAACTGAGGCCAGTATCCCCACACGTGAGTCATGGGGGCGGCCATCTTTGATCAAGGCAACCGACCCCAATAGTGCCTCATGTGAGTTATGGGGGCAGCCATCTTCTCCGCCATTTTGTCCTACCTCGTGGGAGACGCCATTTTACCCACCACGCCCGACTGCCACCGGGCCCCCGGACCCGACGACCGCCTCGCCCGCAGACGACAACGACTCGCTTACCTACACGCTAGCCTCCGTCACTCTGGATCAAGCCCGCCCACACCACCTGTCCAAGTCGATGATGGACATCAAAGTAAACGGCCACGCCACGACCTGCCTGTTCGACAGCGGAAGCACGGAGAGCTTCATCCACCCAGACACGGTGAGCCACTACTCCCTCCCTGTCCTGCCAACGCGCAACCGAATCTCGATGGCATCGAGGTCCCACGCCACGGACATTAGCGGCTACTGTGCTGTGACCTTGTCGGTTAAGGGTACAGAGTATAAAAACTTTAAACTCCTCGTCCTCCCCCAGCTCTGCGCTGCCGTCCTACTAGGGCTGGACTTCCAATCCCACCTCCAAAGTGTAACCCTAGCATACGGTGGACCCCTCCCCCCACTCACAGTCGACAACCAGCGAAGGTTAAACCGCCCACCGCGTAACACCTGCAGCCTATCCACCCTCAAGGTGCCGCCACCTTCCCTGTTCGCTAACCTCACCCCCGACTGCAAACCCGTCGCTACCAAGAGCAGGCGGTACAGCGCTGGGGACAGAGCTTTCATTTGCTCTGAGGTGCAGCGTCTCCTGAAGGAGGGCATCATCGAGGGGAGCAACAGCCCCTGGCGTGCCCAGGTCGTGGTCGTTAAGACCGGCGATAAAAATCGCCTGGTCATCGACTACAGCCAGACCATAAACAGATACACCCAGCTGGACGCATACCCCCTTCCCCGCATATCTGACATGGTCAATCAGATTGCACAATACCGCATATTCTCGACCATCGACCTTAAGTCGGCCTACCACCAACTCCCTATCCACCCCGAGGACCGCCAGTACACCGCCTTCGAGGCGAATGGGCGCCTATACCACTTCCTTAGGGTCCCCTTCGGTGTCACCAACGGGGTCTCGGTCTTCCAAAGGGAGATGGACCGGATGGTTGACCAGAACGGACTGCAGGCCACATTCCCCTACCTAGATAACATCACCATCTGCGGCCGCGACCGGCAGGACCACGACGTGAATCTGGAGAAATTCCTCCGTACAGCCCAACGGCTGAACCTCACCTACAATAAGGAGAAATGTGTGTTTAACACCTCGCGCCTTGCCATCCTTGGCTGTGTAGTAGAGAACGGACTCATCGGCCCCGACCCCGAAAGAATGCGCCCCCTCATGGAGCTACCCCTCCCCCACTGCCCTAAGGCACTTAAGAGAACCCTGGGGCTCTTCGCCTACTATGCCCAATGGGTGCCCAATTATGCGGACAAAGCCAGACCCCTCATGAAGTCCACATCCTTCCCCCTTACGGAGGAAGCGTGCGCAGCCTTCTCCCTCATTAAGGGAGACATTGCCAAGGCCACTATGCACGCAGTGGATGAGTCCATCCCCTTCCAAGTCGAGAGCGATGCATCCGACTTCGCCCTAGCCGCCACCCTTAACCAGGAGGGGAGACCGGTGGCCTTCTTCTCAAGGACCCTACAGGGCCCTGAGATCCGACACTCGTCGGTCGAGAAGGAGGCCCAGGCGATTGTGGAGGCGGTACGACGCTGGAGGCACTACCTGGCAGGCAAACGATTTACCCTCCTTACCGACCAACGTTCGGTCGCTTTTATGTTTAATAACAAGCTGAGGGGCAAAATCAAGAATGACAAGATCTTGAGGTGGAGAATCGAGCTCTCCACCTACGATTATGATATCTTGTACCGGCCAGGTAAGCTGAACGAACCCCCCGATGCTCTGTCACGAATTACATGCGCCAGCGCGCAAAGTGATAGACTTCAGACCCTCCACAACGACCTCTGCCACCCCGGGGTCACCAGACTTTACCACTTCATTAAGGCCCGCAACCTGCCCTACTCCATCGAGGAGGTCAGGACCATAACCAGGAACTGCCAGACCTGCGCCGAGTGCAAACCGCACTTCTTTAGGCCGGACAGAGCAAGCCTGATCAAGGCCACCCGCCCCTTCGAGCGCCTGAGCATCGACTTTAAGGGGCCCCTCCCGTCCTCTGACCGTAATGTGTACTTCCTCAACATTGTTGATGAGTACTCCCGTTTCCCCTTTGCCTTCCCCTGCCCAGACATGACCAGTACCACGGTCATTAAATGCCTGAACGACCTCTTCGCCTTGTTCGGGTTCCCAAACTATATACATAGTGACCGGGGCTCCTCTTTCATGAGCGAGGAACTCCGTCAGTTCCTACTAGCGAGAGGTATTGCAGCAAGTAGGACCACCAGCTACAACCCCCAAGGGAACGGCCAGGTGGAAAGAGAGAACGCGACGGTATGGAAGGCCGTCCTCTTAGCCTTAAAGTCTAAGGGCCTCCCAACCTCCCGCTGGCAGGAAGTCCTCCCGACAGCGCTGCACTCCATCCGGTCACTACTTTGCACTGCCGTTAACGCCACCCCCCATGAACGAATGTTTGTTTTCCCCAGGAAGTCGACTACGGGAACCACTCTACCAACCTGGCTGACCTCTCCGGGGCCCGTCTTGCTGCGAAAGCACGTGAGGGCCCATAAAACAGACCCCCTGGTCGAAAGGGTGAACCTCCTGCACGCCAACCCCCAGTACGCCTACGTGGCTTACCCAGACGGGCGGGAGGACACTGTCTCCTTACGAGACCTCGCACCCTCGGGCACTCCGGAGACACCACCTTTACCCCCCCCAATTCCAGCCCAGGTAGACGGCATGCCGGAACCCCACGAGCCTTCGCCGACCACGCAGACACCAGCACTAACACCGGATAATGCAGCACCGCCGCTGCGACGATCGGAGAGGCTTACGAGGCCTCCGGACAGACTGACATACCAGAACTGGTAGTACACTTCACCCCGCCGGACTCAAATCTAAACAAGGGGTGAATGTGGTAAACCACTTTATCGTTACACTATAGTTATCACTGTTGTATTGTTATCACCGTTGTATCACGATACGAGGTCGCCTCTTGTCGCGCTGTTATACCTGGGCTGACCACCTCCGACTCCGCCCATGGCTCCACCTACCTGCCCAGGTATAAAGGTAGCCGACTGGCTGGTATTCCTCCTTGTTGGACCCGATCACCCACGAGGGTGGGCTCTGTTATTTAGTCAATAAAAACCTTTAGTTACGTTCCTAACTCGTCGCTTTTTATTGGACGAATTGATAGGTATATCAGTCTGTCTGTCTGCCTGTGTGGGAAGGACAGAGAGAGAGAAAGGGAAAGAGAGAAAGAGAGGGAAAGAGAGAGGGGGAAGGAGAGAGAGAGTAAGGGGGAAGGAGAGAGAGAGAGAGGGGGAAGGAGAGAGAGAGGGGGAAGGAGAGAGAGAGAGAGGGGGAAGGAGAGAAAGAGAGAGAGAGAGGGGGGAAGGAGAGAGAGAGGGAAGGAGAGAGGGGGAAGGAGAGAGGGAAGGAGAGGGGGAAGGAGAGAGAGAGAGGGGGAAGGAGAGAGAGAGAGGGTAGGATAGAGAGAGAGAGAGGGAAGGAGAGAGAGACAGAGAAGGAGAGAGGGAAGGAATGAGAGACAGAGAGAGGGAAGGAGAGAGAGAGAGTGAGAGAGAGAGGGAAGGAGAGAGCGAGAGAAGGAAAGAGAGAGAGACAGAGAGGGAAGGAGAGAGAGGGAAGGAGAGAGAGAGGGAAGGAGCGAGGGAAGGAGAGAGAGAGAGGGAAGGAGAGAGAGAGAGAGAGGGAAGGAGAGACAGAGAGAGAGAGGGAAGGAGAGAGAGAGGGAAGGAGAGAGAGAGGGAAGGAAAGAGGGAAGGAGAGAGAGAGAGAGGGAAGGAGAGAGAGAGAGAGAGGGAAGGAGAGAGAGAGAGAGAGGGAAGGAGAGAGAGAGAGCGAGAGAAGGAGAGAGAGAGAGGGAAGGAGAGAGAGAGAGAGAGGGAAGGAGAGAGAGAGAGAGAGAGAAGGAGAGAGAGAGAGAGAGAGGGAAGGGGAGAGAGAGAGAGAGAGAGAGAGGGAAGGAGAGAGAGAGGGAAGGAGAGAGAGAGAGAGAGAGAGGGAAGGAGAGAGAGAGAGAGAGGGAAGGAGAGGGAGAGAGAGAGGGAAGGAGAGAGGGAAGGAGAGAGAGAGGGAAGGAGAGAGAGAGAGAGAGAGGGAAGGAGAGAGAGAGAGAGGGAAGGAGAGAGAGAGAGAGAGAGGGAAGGAGAGGGAGAGAGAGAGGGAAGGAGAGAGGGAAGGAGCGAGAGGGAAGGAGAGAGAGGGGGAAAGGGATGGGGGAAAGGTATGGGGGAAAGGGGTGGGGGGGAAAGGGGGGGACAGGGGGGTGGGGGAGGAAAGGGGTGGGGGAAGGGGGTGTGGGGGCAAGGGGGTGGGGGGGAAGGGGGTGGGGGGGAAAGGGGGGGTGGGGGGGAAGTTAGAAGTTAAAGGCACTAGATAAATGCAAGCTGGGTTAACGGCGTTTCTTAGAATCCCTCTGACATCCACCACAATAAAGAGAGATATTTTGAAAGCATTGGCAGTGCGACCTCTCGCAGAGGTCGAGGCGGATACTGACCTGGATGAGCAGAGCCCGGCCACAGAAGCTCAGGAAGCAAGCGCCGGGGCGGCTGCAGAGGAGGAAGCAGCAGCCGAGCGAGAGCAGGGCGGCGGCGGACAGCACCATGGTGCGGCGGCCCAAGCGAGAGCGAGCCCGGGCGCCGGTCGGTGCAGCCCCGCAGCGGAGCAGAGGCTCCAGCACCCGGCGCCACTCAGGCTCGGAGGCGGGCAGCCGGCACAGCCGCTCGAAATGGCCGTCAAAGTAGGCGAGCCTCCGGACGAAGGGCAGCGACCGCGGCCCCGAGCAGCAGCTCCTTCCCCGCTGGCCCATCATCGCTGCTCCGACTACCGCGAGGCCGGGGTGACAGGAGAGAGGGGAGAAAGCAGCGGAGACCCCGTGGGCGGCGTAGCGCCTGAGGCCCGGCCTGAGTCACCCGAGCTGAGCTCCCGCTCCCTCCAACCCGAAGAGCTCGGCAGTGACATCCTGCAGAGCGGAGAGGCCGGGGTGACAGGAGAGAGGGGAGAAAGCGGAGAGAAGGAGGAGGGTGAGGGTGGGACTGGGGCCCATGGTCGGACAGAGGCAGAGTTGCTCCATCACAAACAACAATGGCCACCGCTTGCTTTTCAGTTTGAAGGATTAGGCCCCGCCCAGTCACGCCATGAAACGCCCCCCGTGATGCAGCGCGCTCCCCCCGTAGGATTGGTCAACCTTCACGTCACTCAACGCTAATGAGCGGTAGGATTGGTCAACCGCTAATGAGCGGAATTTTGCTGTTTTTTTAACTTTTTTGTATACTGTCCGAACAATTTTTGTCTGACCAAAAAGTAAATATGCCTAGGACACCCTCCTAATCATAACCTTTCTTTTCATATAACATATGTGTAGGTACGCTCTATAACTTTTGAGTGATGCCCAGACAGACAGACAGACAGACAGACACCACTATCCCTTTTATATATGTAATAAATAAAGATAGTGAATTGGAAGGAGCATGCTCATTGGATTTCTACAATAATGGCCCAGAAATTCGGGTCGGAGGCTTCCCATGGGTGCAAGCCTCCGACCTGCACTTACCTAGCGCACCGGCCGTTGAGCTGTGGGCCCGCGTGGGATTCCGATCCTGGGCCTGCTCCAACTGCCGGCGCGCAGTGCTTGCGTATCACAGGGCCGCAGTTAGTTTGAAGCATCCCCTGGGATCACGTGGGCCATGGAGAGCCAATCGTAGCCGAGAAATGCCCATTCATAAAATTGACAGGAAGAGCTGTCAAAACTATAAATACTATAAGCCCCAAAACATCACTAAAACTTCAAATAATTTTTTTTTTAAATCACATTTTTAAAATAACTATAAATTACATAAAATAACTATTTTAAACAATAATTTAAATTTTTGAAAAAATTAATTACATTTTCTAACAGGGCTAAAAATAAACTTATCTTTCTTTAAAGTATTTAAAAATAATAAACCTGGGGAAAAAATGTTTTAATTTTAATTAATTCACCACTTACCTTGTTAAAAGCAGGCCTTGTGACTGCTTTTTAAAAGTGTAACTGCTGGAGACTTACCCTCCCGGAGAAACCTGCAAAAAAAACGTAAGTTCCATGTGCACGCGCTGCCTCTCCGGCGCACGCGTTCGACTCCTGAACCCCTTCCTTTAAGGGAACGGAAGTTCCGGTTTCCCGCACATGCGCAGTGCATGCACGAAACCGGCACTTCCATTGGGCCTTCGGGTGAGTACCCTGTGTGTACTCACCCGTGGAGACCTGAATTTCTGGGCCAATATTTAATTGGAAGGGGCTTGTTCATTAAATTTCTCTACAATAATAGTGGGCGCTGGTTTCGGTTTGGGCGGGTTCCAAACCCGTCTCCGCTGTCAGGTGGGAAAAATTTGCAATTTTCCCCTAATTGGCCAGTTGATTTCAGAGGTGTGGGTTCCCCTGGGCCAATTAGTCTTTTGGGACTGAAACTCGCCTCTGCTGACGTCACTTATCCAGCTTCATTTTAGGACTGCTTGCTGCCTTGGCTCATTCCACTGGTATTTGGTCGATGCTGCACCACCTCCAAATTTTTATCTCATTGAAGAATGGCCAGCTCCCAGGCAAGGGCCTCTCCAAGGTTCTCGGATGAGGCGCTGGGTATCCTGGTTGAGGGGGCGAGAGCTATCAGGGAGGTGCTCGTCCCCTCATCTGGGAGGAAGAGGCCTCCCAAAGAAACCAAGGCTGTGTGGGTCCAGCTGGCAAGGGATATAACCTCCAGGTGTGTGTGCAGATTGGGGGATTGATTCTGTTTATTGATGAAATGCCATCCTGTGTGAATGTATTAAAATTAGGTGATGGCAAACTGTTGGCGTGATGGCATCTGTTATTTCGGCTTAGGCAGCTCCACATTGCGGGCTCCGTGACACTTGTGTGGTCAGGTTGGTGGTCAGAGTGAAAGGAGGCCAGAGAGTCATGTCCATTGTCTATCATGTGTTAAGAAGGAGCCAAGCACATGTGCCACAATGGGCAACCTATGCAAATCTAGCCAGGATTAGTGCATCCCTTGCATCATGGCCAGTAATGTGCTCGCGTGCTGCCGCTGCTACTGGTAGTTACGCCACCACTCGCTCCTCCTCCTCCTCCTCCTCCTCCTCATCCTCATCTGAGGAGGCTATGTGCTGAGCCACTTGCTCATCGGGAAGCTGTAAGCCACAATGCTGTGCAAAGTTGTGCAGTGCACAGCAGACCACGGCCATTCCAGAGACCCTGGCTACCGAGTACTGCAGGGCTCCACCTGATCTGTCAAGGCATCGGAATCGCATCATCAGCAAGCCAATGGTTTGTTCGATGATGGACCTTGTTGAAATGTGGCTGGCACTGTAGCGCTCCTCAGCCTCGTTAGCTGGCCTCCTGATCGGGCATCATTAGCCACTTATTCAGGGGGTAGCCCTTGTCACCAAGGAGCCATCCGTTAAGTTGGTTTGGCGGATTGAAGAGCAAAGGAACACTAGAGTTCTGCAGGATGAACGAGTCATGGCAACTGCACAGAACTTGGTGCAAACATGCAAAATCTCCTTCTTGTGGGTACACATCAGCTGTACGTTGAGGGAGTGGAAGCCCTTGCAGTTGACAAAGATAGCTGGGTTGTGATGGGGTGCCCTAAGGGCCACGTGTGTGCAGTCTACGATGCCCTGAACCATTGGCAAGCCAACCGAACGCGCGGTTACAATTGCTTCATCCGTGGAGAAGTGGATGTAATTGTGCGCCTTTGCAAAAAGGGCATCGGTTACCTGCGTGATGCAACTGTGGGCGGCCGACTGGGAGATGCCGCTGATGCCTGCTGATGATCCCTGGACAGCCACAGGTAAGGGGTATCCACCCGCTCTTCTGGGCTCCAGGTGTTGGTTGCAGCAGTGCACAGATGTCTCTGACAACCTCTCGCGAAACTCTCAGCCTCCTTTGGCACTGCTGCTCACTCATGTTGAGGTAGCTCAACCTCTGTCTGTAAACCCTGAGAGGGGGGTATCTCCTGCGGCGATGTGCTCCCATGCACTGGCGCCTTCTGCCCTGTGCACCATCAGGTAGGTGAGCAGGAGGTTGGTCCTCCTGCTGCTGTTGCTACTGAGCTGCCTGGTTCTGCTGCTGCCGTGGCTGCTCCTCATCCGAATTTAAGGTCCATGATGAAAGGAAATAAATGGTTCCCATGCTGCTGGCAGTTACCTCCATTGGGGAAACGCTCAGTCCAAGCGGGGAGAGAGGGTCTTCCAAGGAGGTCCCACAGTTGAGAGATAGAAGCTGCAGCACCTCTGACTTCGGTAGGCCTGATAAAAGTGCTGAAAGACCTGTGGAACAAAAGTTCTTCCACCTGCAGCTGCTCCCTGTTGAAAGCTCCGTTTTAATGGTGGAGCTGCAGCTGTGAGGAGGCCATCAACTTGTCAACCCGCCAGGATTAGCTGGCATAGCTTAGGAGGGCCGTGCAACACGCTGAAAATGTGGTAAAATAACAAAGGCCTGGCAAAATAGGGTTAACCACTAGCCCTTAACCACTATTTAAGGGTCTTAACCACCTCTCCCGACTGATGGAGGCGGGACCGAATCGCACCCATGAAATCCACCTCCAGAAAAACTGCGCGGAGGCGGGTTGGAGGCGAGTTCCGAACCCGCCTTCACTTTTTGCGATTTTCCCAACTGTCCCACCTCCTCAGGGCTGGGAAAATCACCCCCACTATTTTTGTAGAGAAATCCAATGAACAAGCCCCTTCCAATTCACTATTCTTGTAGAAGTCCAATGAACAAGTCCTGTCCAAATCACTATTTAATTTGTTAAGTTTCATTTGTTGTGTTTTTTGTTAAGTTACAGTTTTAGTTGATCGCACCAAAACAGGATCAGGTGAGGCACAGTCAAGAAACCAATAAAGGTCACATTGGCTCCAAAGATTCAGCTCCACCCTCCTGGCTCAAGAGATCTCCAATTCATTATTATTGTAAAGTTCCGATGAACATGAGCCTTCCAATTTACTAATATTGTCGAAATCCAGTAAGTCCCCATTATTGTGCAGAAATCCCACTATTATGGTGCAGTAATCCAATGAATAATCTCCCTTTCATTCATACATTGTGAGTCACTGTGTGTGCATGCAATTCTGTATTTGTGTTTCACTGAGCCTGCACACAATACTGTATTTTGCCCACTAAGGGACACAATGGACATGATCTTCACCGCGCGTCAATTACAAGAGAAATGAAGGGAACAGCACCAACCGCTGTACATGGCCTTCTTTGATCTCACAAAGGCCTTCGACACTGTCAACCATGAGGGATTATGGAGTGTCCTCCTCAAATTCGGCTGCCCTCAAAAGTTTATCACCATCCTATGCCTGCTTCACGACAACATGCAAGCCGTGATCCTGGCCAATGGATCCACCACAAACCCAATTCACATACGAACCGGGGTCAAACAAGGCTGTGTCATCGCACCAACGCTCTTCTCGATCTTCCTTGCTGCAATGCTCCATCTCACCCTCAGTAAGCTCCCCGCTGGAGTGGAGCTAATTTACAGAACAAACGGGAAACTGTTCAACCTCTGTCACCTCCAGTCCAGATCCAAGGTCATCCCATCCTCTGTTGTCAAATTACAGTACGCAGACGACGCTTGCGTCTGCGCTCACTCGGAGGTCGAACTCCAAACCATCGTCAACAACTTCACCGAAGCGTACGAGAGCATGGGCCTTACACTAAACATCTGTAAGACAAAGGTCCTCTACCAACCTGCCCCCACAACACAGTATTGCCCCCCGATTATCAAAATCCACGACAAGGCCTTGGACAACGTGGACCACTTTCCATACCTCGGGAGCCTACTGTCAACAAGGGCAGACGTCGATGACGAAATCCAACACCGCCTTCAGTGTGCCAGTGCAGCCTTCGGTCGCCTGAGGAAGAGAGTGTTTGAAGACCAGGACCTCAAACCCGGCACTAAGCTCATATTCTACAGAGCAGTAGTGATACCCGCCCTGCTGTATGCCTCAGAGACATGGACCATGTACAGCAGGCACCTCAAAGCACTGGAGAGGTACCACCAACGCTGCCTCCGCAAGATCCTGCAAATCCATTGGCAGGATAGGCACACCAACGTCAGTGTTCTCGCTCAGGCCAACATCCCCAGCATCGAAGCTTTGACCACACTCGATCAGCTCCAATAGATGGGTCACATCATCCGCATGCCCGATACGAGACTCCCAAAACAAGCGCTCTACTCGGAGCTCTGACATGGCAAGAGAGCCCCAGGTGGGCAGAGGAAACGCTTCAAAGACACCCTCAAAGCCTCCTTGAAAAAGTGCAACATCCCCACTGACACCTGGGAATCCCTGGCCCAAGACCGCACAAAGTGGAGGAGAAGCATCCGAGAAGGTGCCGAACACCTCGAGTCTCTTCACCGGGAGCAAGCGGAAGCCAAGCGCAAACAGCAGAAGGAGCGCACGTCAACCCAAGCACCCCATCCACCCGCCCCTTCAACCACCGTCTGCCCCACCTGTGACAGAGACTGTAGGTCCCGCATTGGACTCATCAGTCACCTGAGAACTCATTTTTAATGTGGAAGCAAGTCATCCTCGGTTCCGAGGGACTGCCTAAGAAGAAGACACAATACTGTATTTTTGCATCACTGTGCATTCATTGTACAGTATGCGTGCAGACAATTCTGCATTTGTGGGTTACTGTGTGTACACAATACCGCATTAATGGTACATAGAAACATAAGAACAGCAGTAGGCCAATTAGCCCCTCAAGCCTGTTCCGCCATTCAATGAGATTATGGTTGATCTGTGACCTATCTCCGTATCTTTGCCCCATATTCCTTAATACATTTGGTTAACAAAAGTCTATCAATCTCCAATTTAAAATTAATAATTGATCCAGCATCAATTGCCATTTATGGAAGAGAGTTCCAAACTTCGACCACCCTTTGTGTGAAAGTGTTTCCTAACTTCACTCCTGAAAGCCTGGCTCTAATTTTTAGACGATGCCTAGAATCCCCAACTCGTGGAAATAGTTTCTCTCGATCTATCCTATCAGTTTTCCTTAATATCTTGAAAACGTCGATCAATTCGCCCCTTAACCTTCTAAATGCTGGGGAATATAACCCTCATTTGTGTCTTTTCTCCTCGTAATTTAACCCTTGGAGTCCGGGTATCATTCTGGTAAACCTACGCTGCACTCCCTCCAAGGCCAATATATCCTTCCTAAGGTGTGGTGCCCAGAACTGCTCACAGTGCTCCAGGTGTGGTCTAACCAGGGTTTTGTACAGCTGCAGCATAACTTCTACCCCCTTGTGTTCTAGTCCTCTCGATATAAAGGCCAGCATCCCATTAGCCTTTTTGATTATTTTCCGTACCTGTCCATGACATTTTAGTGATCTACGTACATGGACCCCCCAGTCCCCTTGGACCTCCACTGTTTGTAGCTTTTTACCATTTAGAAAATGCCCTGTTCTGTCCTTTTTAGGTCCAAAGTGGATGACCTCACATTGCCTACATTGAAATCCATTTGCCACAGTTTTGCCCATTCACTTAATCTATCAATATCCCTTTGTAATTTTATGCTTCCATCTACACTGCCTACAATGCCGCCTGTCATTGTATCATTGGAAAACTTAGATATGTGGCTTTCTATCCCATCATCTAAGTCAATAAATACTGTGAATAGTTGAATCCCCAACACAGATCCCTGCGGGACGCCACTAGTCACCTCCTGCCAATTTGAGTACCTGCCCATTATCCCTACTCTCTGCCTCCTGCCACTCAGCCAATTTCCTAACCAGATCAATAATTTGCCTTCAATTCCATGAGCTTCAACTTTAGTTAACAGTCTCTTATGCAGGACTTTATCAAATGCCTTCTGGAAGTCGATATAAATAACATCCATAGACACTCCCCTGTCCAATATTTTAGACACCTCTTCAAAAAATTCAATCAGGTTCGTCAGACATGATCTACCATTAAAAATCCATGCTGGCTCTCTCTGATCAGCTGAAGATTTTCAGGATGTGTGTGCACACAATACTGCACTGGTGGTTCATTGTGTGTGCACACAATACTGAACTGCTGGTTCATTGTGTGTGCACACAATACTGCACTGGTGGTTCATTGTGTGTGCACACAATACTGAACTGGTGGTGCATTGTGTGTGCACACAATGCTGCACTGATGGTTCACTGTGTGTGCACACAATGCTGCACTGATGGTTCACTGTGTGTGCACACAATGCTGCACTGATGGTTCACTGTGTGTGCACACAATACTGAACTGGTGGTGCACTGTGTGTGCACACAATACTGAACTGGTGGTTCATTGTGTGTGCACAAAATACTGCACTGGTGGTACACTGTGTGTGCACATAATACTGAACTGGTGGTTCATTGTGTGTGCACACAATACTGCACTGGTGGTACACTGTGTGTGCACACAATGCTGCACTGATGGTTCACTGTGTGTGCACACAATGCTGCACTGATGGTTCACTGTGCGTGCACACAATACTGAACTGGTGGTGCACTGTGTGTGCACACAATACTGAACTGGTGGTACACTGTGTGTGCACACAACACTGCACTGGTGGTTCACTGTGTGTGCACACAATACTGCACTGGTGGTACACTGTGTGTGCACACAATGCTGCACTGGTGGTACACTGTGTGCACACAATACTGCACTGGTGGTACACTGAGTGTGCACACAATACTGCACTGGTGGTACACTGTGTGTGCACACAATACTGCACTGGTGGTACACTGTGTGTGCACACAATACAGCACTGGTGGTTCACTGTGCATGCACAATACTGCACTGGTGGTTCACTGTGTGCGCACACATTACTGCACTGGTGGTACACTGTGTGTGCACACAATACTGAACTGGTGGTTCACTGTGTGTGCACAATACTGCACTGGTGGTTCACTGTGTGTGTATATACTGCACTGGTGGTACACTGTGTGTGCACACAATACTGCACTGGTGGTTCACTGCATGCGCACACATTACTGCACTGGTGGTACACTGTGTGTGCACACAATAGAGCACTGGTGGTACACAGTGTGCACACAATACTGCACTGGTGGTACACTGTGCACACAATACTGCACTGGTGGTACACTGTGTGTGCACACAATACTGCACTGGTGGTACACTGTGTGCACACAATACAGCACTGGTGGTTCACTGTGCATGCACACAACACTGCACTGGTGGTTCACTGTGTGCGCACACATTACTGTACTGGTGGTACACCGTGTGTGTACAATACTGCACTAGTGGTACACTGTGTGTGCACACAATACTGCACTGGTGGTACACTGTGTGTGTACAATACTGCACTGGTGGTAAACTGTGTGTGCACACAATACTGCACTGGTGGTTCACTGTGTGTGTACAATACTGCACTGGTGGTACACTGTGTGTGCACACAATACTGCACTGGTGGTACACTGTGTGTGTACACAATACTGCACTGGTGGTCCGCTGTGTGTGTACAATACTGCACTGGTGGTACACTGTGTGTGCACAGAATACTGCACTGGTGGTTCACAGTGTGTGTACAATACTGCACTGGTGGTACACTGTGTGTGCACACAATGCTGCACTGATGGTTCACTGTGTGTGCACACAATACTGCACTGGTGGTACACTGTGTGTGCACACAATACTGCACTGGTGGTACACTGTGTGCACACAATGCTGCTCTGATGGTTCACTGTGTGTGCACACAATACTGCACTGGTGGTACACTGTGTGTGCACACAATACTGCACTGGTGGTACACTGTGTGCACACAATGCTGCTCTGATGGTTCACTGTGTGTGCACACAATACTGCACTGGTGGTTCACTGTGTGTGCACACAATACTGCACTGGTGGTACACTGTGTGTGCACACAATACAGCACTGGTGGTACACTGTCTGTGCACACAATACAGCACTGGTGGTTCACTGTGTGCACACAATACTGCATTGGTGGTACACTGTGTGTGCACACAATACTGCACTGGTGGTATATGTGTGTGTACACAATACTGCACTGGTGGTACATGTGTGTGCGCACAATACTGCACTGGTGGTACACTGTGTGTCTACATAATACTGCATTGGTGGTAAACTGTGTGTGCATGCAATACTGCACTGGTGGTACACTGTGTGTGCACACAATACTGCACTGGTGGTACACTGTGTGCACACAATGCTGCTCTGATGGTTCACTGTGTGCGCACACAATACTGCACTGGTGGTACACTGTGTGTGCACACAATACTGCACTGGTGGTACACTGTGTGCACACAATACAGCACTGGTGGTTCACTGTGCGTGCACACAATACTGCACTGGTGGTTCACTGTGTGCGCACACATTACTGTACTGGTGGTACACCGTGTGTGTACAATACTGCACTAGTGGTACACTGTGTGTGCACACAATACTGCACTGGTGGTACACTGTGTGTGTACAATACTGCACTGGTGGTAAACTGTGTGTGCACACAATACTGCACTGGTGGTTCACTGTGTGTGTACAATACTGCACTGGTGGTACACTGTGTGTGCACACAATACTGCACTGGTGGTACACTGTGTGTGTACACAATACTGCACTGGTGGTCCACTGTGTGTGTACAATACTGCACTGGTGGTACACTGTGTGTGCACAGAATACTGCACTGGTGGTTCACTGTGTGTGTACAATACTGCACTGGTGGTACACTGTGTGTGCACACAATACTGCACTGGTGGTACACTGTGTGCACACAATGCTGCTCTGATGGTTCACTGTGTGTGCACACAATACTGCACTGGTGGTTCACTGTGTGTGCACACAATACTGCACTGGTGGTACACTGTGTGTGCACACAATACAGCACTGGTGGTACACTGTCTGTGCACACAATACAGCACTGGTGGTTCACTGTGTGCACACAATACTGCATTGGTGGTACACTGTGTGTGCACACAATACTGCACTGGTGGTATGTGTGTGTGTACACAATACTGCACTGGTGGTACATGTGTGTGCGCACAATACTGCACTGGTGGTACACTGTGTGTCTACATAATACTGCATTGGTGGTAAACTGTGTGCGCATGCAATACTGCACTGGTGGTACACTGTGTGCACACACAATACTGCATTGGTGGTACACTGTGTGCACACAATACTGCACTGGTGGTACACTGTGTGTGCACACAATACAGCACTGGTGGTACACTGTGCGTGCACGCAATACTGCACTGGTGGTACACTGTGTGTGCACACAATACTGCACTAGTGGTACACTGTGTTTGTACAATATTGCACTGGTGGTAAACTGTGTGTGCACACAATACTGCACTGGTGGTTCACTGTGTGTGTACAATACTGCACTGGTGGTACACTGTGTGTGCACGCAATACTGCACTGGTGGTACACTGTGTGTGTACACAATACTGCACTGGTGGTTCACTGTGTGTGTACAATACTGCACTGGTGGTACACTGTGTGTGCACACAATACTGCACTGGTGGTTCACTGTGTGTGTACAATACTGCACTGGTGGTACACTGTGTGTGCACACAATACTGCACTGGTGGTACACTGTGTGCACACTATGCTGCTCTGATGGTTCACTGTGTGTGCATACAATACTGCACTGGTGGTTCACTGTGTGTGCACACAATACTGCACTGGTGGTACACTGTGTGTGCACACAATACTGCACTGGTGGTACACTGTGTGTGTACAATATTGCACTGGTGGTAAACTGTGTGTGCACACAATTCTGCACTGGTGGTTCACTGTGTGTGCACACAATACAGCACTGGTGGTACACTGTGCGTGCATGCAATACTGCACTGGTGGTACACTGTGTGTGCACACAATACTGCACTGGTGGTACACTGTGTGCACACAATGCAACACTGGTGGTACACTGTGTGTGCACACAATACTGCACTGGTGGTACACTGTGTGTGCACACAATACAGCACTGGTGGTACACTGTGCGTGCACGCAATACTGCACTGGTGGTACACTGTGTGTGCACACAATACTGCACTGGTGGTACACTGTGTGCACACAATGCAACACTGGTGGTACACTGTGTGTGCACATAATACTGCACTGGTGGTACACTGTGTGTGCACATAATACTGCACTGGTGGTTCATAGAATCATAGAATCATAGAATGTTACAGCACGGAAGGAGGCCATTTCAGCCGATCGTGTCCGCGGCGGCCAACAACGAGCTATCCAGCCTAATCCCACTTCCCAGCTCTTGGTCCGCAGCCCTGCAGGTTACAGCATCCCAAGTGTACACCCAAGTACTTGTTAAATGTGGTTAGGGTTTCTGCCTCTACCACCCTTTCAGGCAGTGAGTTCCAGACCCCCACAACCCTCTGGGTGAAGAAATTTCCCCTCAAATCTCCTCTAAACCTTCCCCCAATTACTTTAAATCTGTGCCCCCTGGTTTTTGACCCCTCTGCTAAGGGAAATAGGTCCTTTCTATCCACTTTATCTAGGCCCCTCATAATTTTATACACCTCAATAAGGTCTCCCCTCAGCCTCCCCTGTTCCAAGGAAAACAGACCCAGCCTATCCAGTCTTTCCTCATAGCTAAGATTCTCTACTCCCGGCAACATCCTTGTAAATCTCCTCTGTACCCTCTCTAGTGCAATCACATCTTTCCTGTAACGTGGTGACCAGAACTGCACGCAGTACTCTAGCTGAGGCCTAACTAGTGTTTTATACAGTTGAAGCATAACCCCCCTGCTCTTGTATTCTATGCCATGGCTAATAAAGGCAAACATTCCGTATGCCTTCTTAACCACCATATCTACCTGGCCTGCTACCTTCAGGGATCTGTGGACATGTACTCCAAGGTCCCTTTGTTCCTCTACACTGCTCAGTGTCCTACCATTTAATGTGTATCCCCTTTCCTTGTTAGCCCTCCCCAAATGCATTACCTCACACTTCTCCGGATTGAATTCCATTTGCCACTGTTCTGCCCACCTGACCAATTTATTGATATCTTCCTGCAGTCTACAGCTTCCTTCTTCAGTATCAACCACTCAGCTGATTTTAGTATCATCTGCAAACTTCTTAATCATACCCGCTATATTCAAGTCTAGATCATTGATATATACCACAAAAAGCAAGGGACCTAGTACTGAGCCCTGCGGAACCCCACTGGAAACAGCCTTCCAGTCACAAAAACACCCATCAACCATTACCCTCTGCTTCCTGTCTCCGAGCCAGTTTTGAATCCATCTTGACACTTTGCCCTGGATCCCATGGGCTTTTAACTTCAGGACCAGTCTGCCATGTGGAACCTTATCAAAAGCCTTGCTAAAGTCCATACACACTACATCAAACGCACTACCCTCATCTACCCTCCTTGTTACCTCCTCAAAAAATTCAATCAAGTTTGTCAGACACAACCTTCCCTTAACAAAGCCATGCTGACTATCCTTGATTAATCCGTGTCCTTCTAAAAGAAGATTTATCCTGTCCTTCAGAATTCTTTCCAATAATTTTCCCACCACCAAGGTTAGGCTGACTGGCCTGTAATTACTCGGTCTATCCATTTCTCCCTTTTTAAACAAGGGTACCACATTAGCAGTCCTCCAGTCCACCGGCACCACACCTGAAGTCAGAGAGGATTGAAAAATGATGGTCAGGGCCGCTGCTATTTCCTCTTTTGCTTCACTTAACAGCATGGGATACATTTCTTCCGGGCCTGGGGATTTATCCACTTTTAAAGTTGCTAAACCCCTTAATACTTCCTCTCTCACTATGTTTATTTCATCTAATATTTCACACTCCTCCCCCGATAGCAATGTCTGCTTCGCCCCTCTCCTTTGTGAAAACAGACGCAAAGTATTAATTAAAAACCCTACCGACGTCTCCCGCCTCCACACACAGATTACCCTCATGATCTCGAATAGGCCCTACCCTTTCTTTAGTTATCCTCTTACTCTTAATATATTTATAAAACACCTTTGGGTTTTCCTTGATTTTACTTGCCAAGAATTTTTCATGCTCTCTCTTTGTTTTCCTAATATCCTTTTTAATTTCACCCCTGCACTTTCTGTACTCCTCTAAAGATTCTGGAGTGTTTAGTCCTCGGCATCTGTCATACGCCTCCCTTTTTTCTTTATGCTACCCTGTGGGCTGGAGTTTGTCAATGGGGAGCTTTTGGAGGCAGGACTCCCACTTGTTGGGTTTTAGTCCCGCCTCCATCGACTTGTGAAGCTGTCAAACACTGACAATCTGTCCTCTAAGTTGTGTCTTTACTCAAGACTCAGTTAGAAAGCCTTCCTGACCAGAAAGCAGAGGCTGCAGCTTTTGACAGTTCAGTGGCCATTCTGCTTCCTGTGCCGGTGAGCTGAGGGACTCCCGAGACCTGAAGGGAGGAAGCCTGCAGGAAGAAGTAAAGGTAAGTAAAACTTATTAAAACACTTTACACACACCTCACACACTTACCTCTGCACACACGCACCCATCACTCACCTGCACACCGGACATCTCGGCCCCTCCGACTCCCGCAGACCGACGGTCCGCCTCGCTGACCCTGGTGAGGTTCGGGGCCGTCAGGTAGCCCACATTTCAGGGCTCAAAATAAGGATTAGCAAAAAAACTGCCATACCTGCCCCTCTTTCAGCCACGTCTCTGTAACAGCTATAATATCATAGTCCCAAGTATCTACCTGTGCCCTCAGCTCATCTGCCTTGTTCGCTATACTCCTTGCATTGAAGTATATACCATTTAGTACAGGCAAACCTCCTTGTTGACTACTATCTAGCCCTTGATTCCTCTGTCCTTCCAATTTGCTTTCTACGTTTTTGGTACACTGTGTGTACACACAATACTGCACTAGTGGTACACTGTGTGTGTACAATACTGCACTGGCGGTACACTGTGTGTGTACAATACTGCACTGGCGGTACACTGTGTGTGCACACAATGCTGCACTGGTGGTACACTGTGTGTGTACAATACTGCACTGGTGGTACACTGTGTGTGTACAATACTGCACTGGCGGTACACTGTGTGTGCACACAATGCTGCACTGGTGGTACACTGTGTGTGTACAATACTGCACTGGCGGTACACTGTGTGTGCACACAATGCTGCACTGGTGGTACACTGTGTGTGTACAATACTGCACTGGTGGTACACTGTGTGTGTACAATACTGCACTGGCGGTACACTGTGTGTGCACACAATGCTGCACTGGTGGTACATTGTGTGTGCACAATACTGCATTGGTGGTACACTGTGTGTGCACGCAATACTGCACTGGTGGTACACTGTGTGTGCACAATACTGCATTGGTGGTACACTGTGTGTGCACGCAATACTGCACTGGTGGGACACTGTGTGTGCACAATACTGCATTGGTGGTACACTGTGTGTGCACGCAATACTGCACTGGTGGGACACTGTGTGTGCACGCAATACTGCACTGGTGGTACACTGTGTGTGCACAATACTGCACTGGTGGTACACTGTGTGTGCACAATACTGCACTGGTGGTACACTGTGTGTGCACGCAATACTGCACTGGTGGTACACTGTGTGTGCACAATACTGCACTGGTGGTACACTGTGTGTGCACAATACTGCACTGGTGGTACACTGTGTGTGCACACAATACTGCACTGCTGGTACACTGTGTGTGCACACAATACTGAACTGGTGGTACACTGTGTGTGCACACAATACTGAACTGGTGGTGCACTGTGTGTGCACACAATACTGAACTGGTGGTACACTGTGTGTGCACACAATACTGAACTGGTGGTACACTGTGTGTGCACACAATACTACACTGGTGGTACACTGTGTGCACACAATGCTGCACTGGTGGTACACTGTGTGTGCACACAATACTGAACTGGTGGTGCACTGTGTGTGCACACAATACTGAACTGGTGTTACACTGTGTGTGCACACAATACTACACTGGTGGTACACTGTGTGCACACAATACTGAACTGGTGGTACACTGTGTGTGCACACAATACTGAACTGGTGGTACACTGTGTGTGCACAATACTGCACTGGTGGTACACTGTGTGTACACAATACTGTACTGGTGGCTCACTGTGTGTGCACACAATACTGCATTGGTGGTACACTGTGTGTGCACACAATACTGAACTGGTGGTACACTGTGTGTGCACACAATACTGCACTGGTGGTACACTGTGTGTGTACACAATACAGCACTGGTGGTACACTGTGTGCGCACAATACTGAACTGGTGGTACACTGGGCTAGAAATTCAGTAGGCTTAGCGCCCAGTTTTCGCCCAAAGAGGGCTTTTGCGCCACTTGCTGAGCTTTCGGCGATATTCAGCGCTGCGGTAATGGCGGCATTAGCCAGTAGCGCTGCGCCGCCACCGATGACGTCATCGGTGTGCGCAGTGCCCCGCTACCGGCCCGACCGCCATATTTAGTTGCGGCCGCCTCTTCCGCAGCGGCCGCAAACAGCGATCAGAAAACGGGGCCGCCCTGTAGCGTTAGTGGGGCGAGTTAAGGCGGAGGTGCGGTCGGCCGCTTTTTCGGCGGCCGCCCGACCGCACCTCCTTCCCCGGCCTCCTCCACCCCCCCCACCCCCGCGGCATTGCCGGCTGTTTTCCGGGAGCCCGGCACTTCTCCGTGGTGCCGGGCTCATTTGCCGGCACTAGCGAGCGGCGATCTCGCTGTTGCAGGCATCTCCCCCTTAAGAGAGGGAGGAAGGCCTGCAGTACCGCAGCCTGCCGCTCCGCAGCGGGTGGCGCTGCGGCACCTAGCGCGCCGATATTCAGTTTCAGCGCCCCAAGCGGGGGCGCCGAAACCCTTGAATAGCGGCCGCCTTCGAGTTGGGGCGCTGAAACTGAATTTCCGGCGGGCGCAAGTGGCTCCGCGCGCAGCGGTACTTTCTGGGCGCGAGCGAGCTGGCCGCCCCAAACTGAATTTCTAGGCCACTGTGTGTGCACACAATACTGAACTGGTGGTACACTGTGTGTGCATACAATACTGCACTGGTGGTACACTGTGTGTGCATACAATACTGCACTGGTGGTACACTGTGTGTGCACACAATACTGCACTGGTGGTACACTGTGTGTGCACACAATACAGCACTGGTGGTACACTGTGTGTGCACACAATGCTGCACTGGTGGTACACTGTGTGTGCACACAATACTGAACTGGTGGTACACTGTGTGTGCACACAATACTGCACTGGTGGTTCATTGTGTGTGCACACAATACTGAACTGGTGGTACACTGTGCGTGCACACAATACTGAACTGGTGGTACACTGTGTGTGTACACAATACTGCACTGGTGGTTCACTGTGTGTGCACACAATACAGCACTGGTGGTACACTGTGTGTGCACACAATACAGCACTGGTGGTTCACTGTGCACACAATACTGCACTGGTGGTACACTGTGTGCACACAATACTGAACTGGTGGTACACTGTGTGTGCACACAATACTGAACTGGTGGTACACTGTGTGTGCACACAATACTGAACTGGTGGTACACTGTGTGTGCACACAATACTGCACTGGTGGTACACTGTGTGTGCACACAATACTGCACTGGTGGTACACTGTGTGTGCACACAATACTGAACTGGTGGTACACTGTGTGTGCACACAATACTACACTGGTGGTACACTGTGTGCACACAATGCTGCACTGGTGGTACACTGTGTGTGCACAATACTGCACTGGTGGTACACTGTGTGTGCATGCAATACTGCACTGGTGGTTCACTGTGTGTGCACAATACTGCACTGGTGGTACACTGTGTGTACACAATACTGTACTGGTGGCTCACTGTGTGTGCACACAATACTGCATTGGTGGTATACTGTGTGTGCACACAATACTGAACTGGTGGTACACTGTGTGTGCACACAATACTGCACTGGTGGTACACTGTGTGTGCACACAATACAGCACTGGTGGTACACTGTGTGCGCACAATACTGAACTGGTGGTACACTGTGTGTGCACACAATACTGAACTGGTGGTACACTGTGTGTGCACACAATACTGCACTGGTGGTACACTGTGTGTGCACACAATACTGCACTGGTGGTACACTGTGTGTGCACACAATACTGCACTGGTGGTTCACTGTGTGTGCACACAATACTGAACTGGTGGTACACTGTGCGTGCACACAATACTGAACTGGTGGTACACTGTGTGTGCACACAATACTGCACTGGTGGTTCACTGTGTGTGCACACAATACAGCACTGGTGGTACACTGTGTGTGCACACAATACAGCACTGGTGGTACACTGTGTGTGCACACAATACTGCACTGGTGGTACACTGTGTGCACACAATGCTGCACTGGTGGTACACTGTGTGTGCACACAATACTGCACTGGTGGTACACTGTGTGTGCACACAATACTGCACTGATGGCTCACTGTGTGTGCACACAATACTGTACTGGTGGCTCACTGTGTGTGCACACAATACTGCATTTGTGGTACACTGTGTGTGCACACAACACTGAACTGGTGGTACACTGTGTGTGCACACAATACTGCACTGGTGGTACACTGTGTGTGCACACAATACAGCACTGGTGGTACACTGTGTGCGCACAATACTGAACTGGTGGTACACTGTGTGTGCACACAATACTGAACTGGTGGTACACTGTGTGTGCACACAATACTGCACTGGTGGTACACTGTGTGTGCACACAATACTGCACTGGTGGTACACTGTGTGTGCACATAATACTGCACTGGTGGTACACTGTGTGTGCACACAATAAGGCACTGGTGGTACACTGTGTGTGCACACAATGCTGCACTGGTGGTACACTGTGTGTGCACACAATACTGAACTGGTGGTACACTGTGTGTGCACACAATACTGCACTGGTGGTTCACTGTGTGTGCACACAATACTGAACTGGTGGTACACTGTGCGTGCACACAATACTGAACTGGTGGTACACTGTGTGTGCACACAATACTGCACTGGTGGTTCACTATGTGTGCACACAATACAGCACTGGTGGTACACTGTGTGTGCACACAATACAGCACTGGTGGTACACTGTGTGTGCACACAATACTGCACTGGTGGTACACTGTGTGTGCACACAATACAGCACTGGTGGTACACTGTGTGTGCACACAATACTGCACTGATGGCTCACTGTGTGTGCACACAATACTGCACTGGTGGTACATTGTGTGTGCACACAATACTGCACTGGTGGTACACTGTGTGTGCACGCAATACTACACTGGTGTGATCTGTGGGGGTAACTATGACTTTAGTCGATAGTGTCCAATGGGCGATATTGATTCAACCACCCATTATACATCTCTCCTGCTTTTCATTTCCATAGAAGTCAATAATCTGATTAAAGAAAGAATATTCATTTTTATAGCGCCTTTCATGTTCGCAAGACATCTCAAAGTGCTTCGCATCCAATGAGTTGTTTTTGAAGTGTGGTCACTGTTATAATGTAGGAAACATGGTGCTAAGTTGCCCTTACCTAGGTCCCACAGACAGAAAGTGAGATAAATGGCTAGCTAGTCTGTTTTTGGTGGAGTTGGTTGAGGGATAAATGTTGGCCAGGATACTGGGATGAAATCCATTGATCTTCCTTGAATAGTACCATGGGATGTCTTACATCAACCTGACGGGACCTGAGCTTAACATCTCACCTGAAGGACAGCACCTCCAACAGTGCAGCGCTTCCGAAATATCAGCCCTAGATTATGTGCTCAAGTGCCTGGAATGGCGTTTAAACCTAAAACCTTCGGACTCAACGAGTGCTGCCACCATAAGGAAAGTTGGCCTTGCTATGTGAAAGGTAGGTCATGTCTGAATAACCTAGCAGAGTTCCTTGTCAGTCACTGAGGTAACAGATGTTGTGTATGTGGATTTTCAGAAGGCATTTGTTAAAGTTCTGCACAGGAAATTACTGGCAAAAACTGAGGCTAAAAATTGAATTGGAATCAACTTCCTGGCATGGATTGGAAACTGGTTGGGAGGTTCTCCGGATCAATCAGAAGGGACATCCACTGGCTGGCGAGCAGTGTCGAGTGTTGCCCTCTAGTGATTGGTGTTGGGCCCCCAGTTTTTCACCCTACTCGCAAGTGACCTGAATTTGGGAACGAAGGAAGTTTATCCAATTTTGCAGATGATCTGTGACAAAGAGAGTGGCAAATTGCAAAATGGCATAGACAGATTAAACAAGTGGGCAGAATAAATTAATTCTATTCAATGCACATAAGAACGAACTTGCATTGATATTATGCCTTTCAAATCCTCAGCATGTCCCAATGAATTCCTTTTTGGAACTGTCGTTATTATTGTCGGCAAACACAGTAGCCAATTTGCACACAGCAAGATCCCACAAACAGCAATCAGGTGAATACCCAGTTCATCTGTTTTGGTGGTGTTGGTTGAGGGATGAATGTTTGCCAGAACAGCTTCCTACTGTTCCTCTTGTTCCATGAGATCCTTTACAGGGCCTTAGTTTACATCTCATCTGGAAGATGGCAACTCTTGACAATGCAGCACTCCCTCAGTACTGCACGGAGGTTTCAACTTAGATTATGGGAGTCATTTTGCCTTTGGGCAACAGTGTAAAACAGGCGATATCGGATCAGACGCCCGTTATACATCTCTCCTGAGTTTTATTTCCATCGACTTCTGGTACTGAAAGTTGGGAGAGATGTATAACAGGCGGCTGATGCGATGTCGCCCGAAGTCAAAATTATTCCCTATGGGGGAAAAATTTAGTTGTTTGCGCCTCCCGTTAGCGCCTTAAGAGGTCGCTAATGGGGCGCAAAGCAACTAGCACCCGGGCACGGCGATGTTTGCGCTGCTCGCGAAATTAACTAGACATTTTGCAGCGGCGCTAAACACTACTGCCACGATCTCCTGCGCCGGTAGATCGTGACGTCAGTCGAGTGCGCAATGCCCCGGACCGGATATTGAGTGGCGCCCCCTGCCTTACCGCTTGACGCTAGCAACGACAGGTTGAGGGGAGCATTTTGCAGTCAGAAAGGGACTGGGGGGGGGGGGGAGCACTATTTAAAGGCGACCGCTTCCTGCCTTTTTTTGTTAGTGACATTTTTGCACCACGCATTCTGAGAGAGAGAGAGAGAGACTTCTGGAGAGATTCAATGTTGTGTGAAGGAGTTTTGAGTACTGAGCAGCACTTTGCAGGTTCATTTTGATTTGCCCTTCCTTGCTTCGCCAGCGCTCTGAGGTAGCGCCTCGCTGCTCAGCCTTTGCGCCTTAAGACAGGTGTGAAGCGCCTGATTTAGCGCTCCAATCACCTCCAGGGGCGATAAAAGCCAAGTTTGCCGTCAGAGGCGATAATTAGCGCCAGGCGCTAAACTTTGCGCACGGCCGATAATCGCGCCCCAAACGGGGCAATACCGAGTTTTTCCCATGTCTTTTAACTGTTGCAATGGGTTTGAACACAGAACCTTTGGACTCAGAAGTAAGAATGCTACCACAAAGCCAAACTGACACAGATAATGGGCGCAAAGTTCTGGGGGGCCTACTGACTACTGCACCCAAATTCCTTGAAAGTATTCCTTGCACATGCATTCCATGTCGGGAACGTAAATTCATAAAATCTACCCTTACTGTGTTCAGCTTTCGGTGCCGAGGTTTAGGACGGGTGTAAGTGATGCACTGGCCTTGGAGAAGTTTTAGTGACCATTCAGATGATACCTGGGATGTAGGGCTGAGCTATGATGAGAGACTGGATAAGTTATATTCCCTGGTGATGAGGAGGTTAAGGGGTAATCTGCTCAAGGAAGGAACAGATAGGGAAGGAATCTTCGCTCTAGAATTAGGTTCCAGAATAGGGGACATAATCTTAGAATTAAACCGGGTAAAGGCAAATCCAAGTAAGGCTTCTTCACACAAAGCGTGATGAGAATGTGGAACGTACTGTCCCAGATAATGAATTGAGGTATTCAAAAGGGAGATAGGTGCTTACTTGGTTATTAAGGGATATGGAGAAAGGGACATCATTTGGATTAAAGAGATATAGCTGTCATGGTTGACAAAATGGCAGGGATGGGGGGAATGGGCGCCTTCTATTGCTCTGGTGGCAAACGGAAACACAGAGACACCAAGTGGCCAGAGTGTCAAAGTGCGGGCACAGGATAGGCAGTTGCACAGCGCCGCCACGTGGTCACAGAGTGTTACAACACTCTTTGTTATTACAGCAGCCACCACAGTTCAGTGAAGGACAGATGGCTAATGATTTTTTTTATATTAGTTTATGGGATCTGGGCGTCTCTGGCAAGACCAGCATATATTGTTCATCCCTAATTGCCCTTGAAAAGCTGCTGGTGAGCCGCCTTCTTGAACCGCTGCAGTCCGTGTGGTGAAGGTACTCCCACAGTGCTGTTAAGAAGGGAGCTCCAGGATTTTGACCCTGCGACGATGAAGGATCAGCGATATATTTTTAAGTCAGGATAGTGTGTGACTTGGGGGTGAACTTGGAGGTGGTGGTGTTCCCAAGCGCCTGCTGCCCTTGTCCTTCTAGGTGGAAGAGGTTGCGGGTTTGGGAGGTGCTGCTGAAGAAGCCTTGGCGAGTTGCTGCAGTTCATCTTGTAGATGGTACACACTGCAGCCACTGTACACCGGTGGTGGAGGGAGTGAATGGTTAAGGTGGTAGAGGGGGTGCCAATCAAGCAGGCTGCTTTGTCCTGAATGGTGTCGAGCTTCTTGAGTGTTGTTGGAGCTGCACTCATCCAGGCAAGTGGAGAGTATTCCATCACACTCCTGACTTGTGCCTTGTAGATGGTGGAAAGGCTTTGGGGAGTCAGGAGGGGAGTCATTCACCGCAGAATACACAGCCTCTGGCCTGCTCTTGTTGCCACAGTATTTATGTGGCTGGTCCGGTTAATTTTCTGGTTAATGGTGACCCCCAGGATGAGGTCGGAAGCTGAGTGGCCCTGGCGGAACCCAAACTGGGCATCAGTGAGTAGGTTATTGGTGAGTAAGTGCCACTTGACAGCACTGTTGATGACACCTTCCATCATTTTTCTTAAGGCTAAAGGGATCAAGGGATATGGGGAGAAGGCAGGGACAGGGTACTGAGTTTGGATGATCAGCCATGATCTCATTGAATATCGGAGCAGGCTCGAGGGGCCGAATGGCCTACTCCTGCTCCTATCTTCTATGTTTCTATGATTGAGAGTAGACTGATGGGGCGGTAACTGGCCTCATTGAATCTGTTGATTGTGGGATCGCTTAGTCCTGTCTATAGCATGTTGCTTCCACTTTTTAGCATGCATGTAGTCCAGTGTTGCAGCTTCCCCAGGTTGGCACCTCATTTTTAGGTACGCCTGGTGCTGCTCCTGGCATGCTCTTCTACACTCCTTATTGTACCAGGGTTGGTCCCCTGGCTTGATGGTAATGGTAGAGTGAGGAATATGCCGGGCCATGAGGTTACAGATTGTGGTGGAATACAATTCTGCTGCTGCTGATGGTCCACAGCGCCTCATGGATGCCCAGTTTTGAGCTGCTAGATCTGTTCTGAATCTATCCCATTAGCACGGTGGTAGTGCCACACAACACGATGGAGGGTGTCCTCAGTGTGAAGATGGGACTTCATCTTCACAATGATTGTGTGGTGGTCACTGCTACCAATGCTGTCATGGACAGATGTATCTGCAACAGGTAGATTGGTGAGGACGAGGTCTAGGTTTTTCGCTCGTGTTGGTTCTCTCACCACCTGTCACAGGCCCAGACTGGCAGCTATGTCCTTCAGGACTCGGCCAGCTCGGTCAGTGGTGGTGCTACCGAGCCACTCTTGGTGATGGACATTGAAGTCCCCCACCCAGAGTTCATTCTGTGCCCTTGCTACTCTCAGTGCTTCTTCCAAGTGGTGTTCAACATGGCGGAGTACTGATTCATCAGCTGAGGGAGAGCGATAGGTGGTAATCAGCAGGAGGTTTCCTTGCCCATGCTGAACCTGAAGCCATGAGACTTCATGGTGTCCAGAGTCAATGTTGAGGACTCCCAGGGCCACTCCTTCTCGACTGTATACCACTGTGCCGCCACCTCTGGTGGGTCTGTCCTGCCAGTGGGACAGGACATATCCAGGGATGGTGATGGAGGAGTTTGGGACTTTGGTTGAAAGGTATGATTCTGTGAGTATGACTATGTCAGGCTGTTGCTTGACTCGTCTGTGGGACAGCTCTCCCAGTTTTGGCACAAGTCCCCAGATGTTGGTGAGGAGGACTTTGCAGGGTCGAATGGGCTGGGTGTGCCATTGCTGTGTCCGTAGCCGGTGCCGAGGTTGTTGCCGGGTGGTCCATCCGGTTTTATTTTATTTTTTCTTGTAGCAGTTAGTTACAATTGAGTGGCTTGCTGGCCATTACAGAGGGCAGTTAAGAGTCAACCACATTACTGTGGGTCGGGAGTCACATATAGGCCAGACTAGGTAAGGACGGCAGATTTCCTTCCCTGAAGGACATTAGTGAACCAGATGGGGTTTTACGACAATCCGATAGTTTTATGGTCACCATTACTGATACTGGCTTTTTATTCCAGATTTATTTAATTAACTGAATTTAAATTCCACAGCTGCCGTGGTGGGATCTGAACTCACGTCTCCGGGTCATTAGTCCAGGCCTCTGGATTACTGACCATTATATTACCACTATCCTACCGTTCCCCGAATTCAACCCAAGTGCCTGTTGGGAACACAGAAAGGCTTGAAGAAATTGTACTGGGTTATTAATGCACAAGTCACTGATTCCCCCTTAGCCTGGTGCCTTCTCCAGCATTACACAGGCAGCAGAATCTGTACATAGCCCAAAGCTGCATGAAGAGCTAGGGTGGGGTTGGGTACAACGGGGTTGGGTAGGATTTGGTTGGATAAGATAGGGTTGGGCGGGATAGTGTTGGGCAGGATAAGGGTGGGTGGGATAGGGATGGGTGGGATAGGGATGGGTGGGATAGGGATGGGAAGGCTAAGGTTGGGCAGGCTAAGGTTGGGCAGGATATGGTTGGGCAGGATATGATTGGGCAGGCTATGGTTGGGCAGGCTAAGGTTGGGCAGGATATGGTTGGGCAGGCTAAGGTTGGGCAGGATATGGTTGGGCAGGATAAGGTTGGGCAGGATATGGTTGGGCAGGATAAGGTTGGGCAGGCTATGGTTGGGCAGGTTAAGGTTGGGCAGGCTATGGTTGGGCAGGATATGGTTGGGCAGGCTATGGTTGGGCAGGCTATGGTTGGGCAGGCTATGGTTGGGCAGGATATGGTTGGGCAGGCTATGGTTGGGCAGGCTATGGTTGGGCAGGATAAGGTTGGGCAGGCTATGGTTGGGCAGGTTAAGGTTGGGCAGGCTATGGTTGGGCAGGATAAGGTTGGGCAGGCTATGGTTGGGCAGGATAAGGTTGGGCAGGCTAAGGTTGGGCAGGCTATGGTTGGGCAGGCTATGGTTGGGCAGGATAAGGTTGGGCAGGCTAAGGTTGGGCAGGATAAGGTTGGGCAGGCTATGGTTGGGCAGGCTATGGTTGGGCAGGATAAGGTTGGGCAGGCTATGGTTGGGCAGGATAAGGTTGGGCAGGATAAGGTTGGGCAGGCTATGGTTGGGCAGGATAAGGTTGGGCAGGCTAAGGTCGGGCAGGATAAGGTTGGGCAGGCTATGGTTGGGCAGGATATGGTTGGGCAGGATAAGGTTGGGCAGGCTATGGTTGGGCAGGATAAGGTTGGGCAGGCTATGGTTGGGCAGGATATGGTTGGGCAGGATATGGTTGGGCAGGATAAGGTTGGGCAGGATATGGTTGGGCAGGATAAGGTTGGGCAGGATAAGGTTGGGCAGGATATGGTTGGGCAGGATAAGGTTGGGCAGGATATGGTTGGGCAGGATATGGTTGGGCAGGATAAGGTTGGGCAGGATAAGGTTGGGCAGGATAAGGTTGGGCAGGCTATGGTTGGGCAGGATAAGGTTGGGCAGGCTAAGGTTGGGCAGGCTAAGGTTGGGCAGGATAAGGTTGGGCAGGCTAAGGTTGGGCAGGATATGGTTGGGCAGGCTAAGGTTGGGCAGGATAAGGTTGGGCAGGCTATGGTTGGGCAGGATAAGGTTGGGCAGGCTAAGGTTGGGCAGGATAAGGTTGGGCAGGCTATGGTTGGGCAGGATATGGTTGGGCAGGATAAGGTTGGGCAGGCTATGGTTGGGCAGGATAAGGTTGGGCAGGCTATGGTTGGGCAGGATATGGTTGGGCAGGATATGGTTGGGCAGGATAAGGTTGGGCAGGCTAAGGTTGGGCAGGCTATGGTTGGGCAGGATAAGGTTGGGCAGGCTAAGGTTGGGCAGGATAAGGTTGGGCAGGCTAAGGTTGGGCAGGCTAAGGTTGGGCAGGATAAGGTTGGGCAGGCTATGGTTGGGCAGGATAAGGTTGGGCAGGCTAAGGTTGGGCAGGATAAGGTTGGGCAGGCTATGGTTGGGCAGGATATGGTTGGGCAGGCTAAGGTCGGGCAGGATAAGGTTGGGCAGGCTATGGTTGGGCAGGATATGGTTGGGCAGGATATGGTTGGGCAGGATATGATTGGGCAGGATATGGTTGGGCAGGATATGATTGGGCAGGATATGATTGGGCAGGCTAAGGTCGGGCAGGATAAGATTGGGCAGGATATGGTTGGGCAGGATATGGTTGGGCAGGATATGATTGGGCAGGATATGGTTGGGCAGGATATGATTGGGCAGGATATGATTGGGCAGGGGCTGGTGAGATTATGGATCTGAGTTCTGTTGTTTGCTTTTCTGCCAATGAGCCTCATAACTAAGGCCTCCAGACACAGAAGTAAATTGAAAAATTGAACTTCTGTATTAAAAGTCAGAGTTTTAGTAAGACTGTGCCATAGGGTGAGTGTGTTGGTGTAGGTCAGAACCCTCACTGCCCCTCACCCTTTTGTGGCACAAATGCATCTCACTGCTCCCCTCCCTCAGCCTCTGCGCTGAGCGACTTTTCATCCTCAGTGATTTCAACCTCCCTCTCAACTACTTGCCCTCTCTCTTCTGAGTTCACACCCGTCCTGTCCTCTCTTAACTTCTCATTCCATATAAACTCTCCTATCCATATTCACGGCCATCCCCATGTACCTTGCCAACTTACGTGGCCTCTCTATTCACATTGTTTCAATCTCAGACAAGGCCAGCTCTGACCAGTCTCCGTTCACATCCCCATCCCTCTTCCAACCCCATTTCCTTCTGCGTCTGGAAAAAATTCTCCCCAAAGATACTTGCGACAGTACTTTAAAATTCCCAACTGTCTAGCCTTGCTGCATCCCTCCTTTCCCATTGTCCACCAAGCCAAGCTTCCCCCCAGGTTGCCCCCTGCCCTAGCCCTAAACTCGCATCTTTCTCTAGTTTCTCTCCAATCTCCCCTTATGTCCTCTCCGAGCTCATCTTGTCCATTAGAACCGCTTCCTGCTCTCTAGATCATATTCCCACTAAACTGCTGACCACCCAACTTCCCTTCCTGGCCCCATATTAGCTGATATGGTAAACAGTTCCCTCTCCTCAGGTATTGTCTCTTTCCCCTTCAAATCTGCCGTCATCAGCAGCCTCCTCAAAAAACCTACCCTTGACCCCTCTGTCTTTGCAAACTATCACCCCATCTCCAACCTCCATTTCCTCACCAAAGTCCTTGCACATGTTGTCACCTCCTAAATCCATGTCCAGCCTTCCTGCAACTCCATGCTTGAACCCCTCCAATCAGGTTTCCGCCACTGCCACAGTAATTAAACGGCCCTAATCAAAGTCACAAATGGCATCCTCTGTGACCATGGTGCACTCTCCCTCCTCATCCTTCTCGACCTGTCTGCAATCTTTGACATGGTTGACCTCAACATCCTCCTCAAACGCCGCTCCTTCATTGTCCAGCTGAGCGGGACTACATTCGCCTGGTTCCACTCGTGTTTAACAAATTTATTAGAGTTTTTTGAGGCTGTAACTAGCAGAGTAGATAAAGGGGAACCAGTGGATGTAGTATATTTGGATTTCCAAAAGATAAGGTGCCACATAAAAGGTTGCTATGCAAAATAAGGGCTCATGGGGTTAGGGGTAATATATTAGCATGGATAGAGGATTGGTTAATTGACAGAAAACAGAGAGTAAGGATAAACGGGTCATTTTCCAGTTGGCAGGCTGTAGCTAGTGGGGTGCCGCAAAGATCAGTGCTTGGGCCTCAGTTGTTTACAATCTATATTAATGACTTAGAGAAAGGGACTGATTACAATGTACCCAAGTTTGCTGACAATACAAAGCTAGGTGGGAAAGTAAGCTATGAGGAGGACACAAAGAGCCTGCAAAGGGATATAGACAGATTAAGTGAGTGGGCAATAAGGCTGCAGATGGAGTATAATGTGGGGAAATGAGAGGTTATTCACTTTGGTAGGAAGAATAGAAAAACAGAATATTTTTTAAATGGTGAGAAACTATTAAATGTTGGAGTTCAGAGAGATTTAGGTCCTCGTACAGGAAACACAGAGAGTTAGCAGGCAGGTACAGCAAGCAGTTAGGAAGGCAAATGGCATGTTGGCCTTTATTGCAAGGGGTTGGAGTACAAGAGGAATAAAGTCTTACTACAATTGTACAGGGCGTTGGTGAGACCACACCTGGAGTACTGTGCACAGTTTTGGTCTCCTTATCTGAGAAAGGACATACTTGCCTTAGAGGCGGTGCAACAAAGGTTCACTAGATTGATCCCTGGGATGAGAGGGGTGGCCTACGAGGAGAGATTGAGTAGAATGGGCCTATACTCTCTGGAGTTTAGAAGAATGAGAGGTGATCTCATTCAAACATACAAGATTCTATGGGGAATTAGCAGGGCTGGAGAGTCTAGAACTAGGGGGCATAATTTCAGGATAAGGGGTCGGCCATTTAAGACTGAGAGGAGAAGGAATTTCTTCACTCAGAGGGTTGTGAATCTTTGGAATTCTCTACCTCAAAGGGCTGTGGATGCTGAGTCATTGAGTATATTCAAGGCTGAGATCGATAGATTTTTGGGCTCTAAGGGAATCAAGGGATATGAGGATCGGGTGGTCGAAGATCAGCCATGATCTTATTGAATGGCGGAGCAGGCTCAAAGGGCCGTATGGCCTACTCCTGCTCCTGTTCCTTTTGTTCTTATGTAAGGGTGGAAATTGCGGAGGCTCTGGCCACAATCTTCCAATCCTCCTTGGAGGTGGGGGTGGTGCCAGAGGACTGGAGGATTGCAAATGTTACACCCCTGTTTAAAAAAAGAGGAGAGGGATAAACCAGGCAACTAAAGGCCAGTCAGCCTAACGTCGGTGGTGGAGAAACTTTTAGAGACAATAATCCGGGACAAAATTAATTGGCATTTAGAAAAGTATGGGTTAATAAATGAAAGTCAACAGATTTGTAAAGTAAAACAGTGCTTGACTAACTTAATCGAGGTCTTGAGGATTGACGAGGGTAGTGTGGTTGATGTGTATATGGACTATCAAAAGGCGTTTGACAAAGTCCCACATAAATGACTTGTTAGCAAAATTAAAGCTCATGGGATTAAAGGGACAGTGGCAGCATGGATAAGGGACAGAAAACAGAGAGAAGTGGTGAATGGCTGTTTTTCAGACTGGAGGGAAGTATACAGTGGTGTCCCCCAGGGGTCGGTATTAGGACCACTGCTCTTTTTGATATATATTAATGACCTGGACTTGGGTATACAGGGCATAATTTCAAAGTATGCAGATGTTACGAAACTCAGAAATGCAGTAAACAATGAGATGGATAGTAACAGACTTCAGGAGGACATAGACAGATTGGTGAAATGGACAGACACATGGCGGATGAAATTTAACGCAGAGAAGTGTGAAGTGATACATTTTGGTGGGAAGAATGAAGAGAGGCAATATAAACTAAATGGTACAATTATAAAGAAGGTGCAGGAACAGAGAGACCTGGGGGTGTGTGTACACAAATCGTTGAAGATGGCAGGACAAGTTGGGAAGGCTGTTAAAAAAAGCGTTTAAGATCCTTGGCTTTATTAATAGAGGAATAGAGTACAAATGCAAGGAAGTAATGCTAAACCTTTATAAAACACTGGTTAGGCCTCAGCTGGAGTATTGTGTTCAATTCTGGGCACCACACTTTAGGAACAACGTCAAGGCCTTGGGGAGGGTGCAGAGGAGATTTACTAGAATGGTTCCAGGGATAAGGGACTTCAGTTATGTGGAGAGAACATAAGATGTAGGAGCAGGAGTAGGCCATTCGGCCCCTCGAGCCTGCTCCGCCATTCAATAAAATCATGGCTGATCATCCACCTCAACTCCACTTCCCTGTCTGCTCCCCATAACCCTTGATTCCCCTGTTTTTCAAAAATCTGTCAATCTCCACCTTAAATATATTCAATGACCCAGCCTCCACAGCTCTCTGGGGAAGAGAATTCCAAAGATTCACGACCCTCTGAGAGAAGAAATTCCTCCTCATTTCCGATTTAAATGGGCGACCCCTTATTCTGAAATTATGCCCCCTAGTTCTAGATTCCCCCACGAGGGGAAACATCCTCTCTACATCTACCCTGTCAAGCCCCTTCAGAATCTTATATGTTTCAATAAGATCACCTCTCATTCTTCTAAACTCCAATGAGTATAGGCCCAACCTGCTCAACCTTTCTTCACAAGACAACCCCTTCATCTCCGGAATCAACCTCATGAACCTTCTCTGAACTGCCTCCAATGCAAGTATATCCTTCCTTAAATAAGGAGACCAAAACTGTACGCAGTACTCCAGGTGTGGTCTCACCAACACCCTGTACAGTTGTAACAGGACTTCCCTACTGTTATACTCCATTCCCTTAGCAATAAAGGCCAACATTCCATTTGCCTTCCTAATTATTTGCTGTACCTGCATGCTAACTTTTTGTGATTCATATACAAGGACCCCCAGATCCCTCTGTACCTCAGACTGAAGAAGCTGGGGTTCTTCTCCTTAGAGCAGAGAAGGTTAAGAGGAGATTTGATAGAGGTGTTCAAAATCATGACTGGTTTTGATAGAGTAAATAATGAGAAACTGTTTCCAGTGGCAGAAGGGTCGGTAACCATAAGACACAGGTTTAAGGTGAAAGAACCAGAAGTGACAGGAGGAAACATTTTTTACACAGTGAGTTGTTGTGATCTGGAATGCACTGGCTGAAAGGGTGGTGGAAGAAGATTCAACATTCTAAAGAGAATTGGGTAAATATTTGAAGGGGGAAAAAATACACGGTTATGGGGAAAGAGCAGGGGAATGGGATTACTCTCAGAGTACGCCGTCATACCGCCTTTGAAATTGACCGCAAGTTCTGGATTTCTGTATGCGCTAAATCCTGAATTTATGATCTGTCAAGTTCCAAATAGACAGATGATCCGCTGTGACTTTCAAGCCCTCATTGAAATGATGTGTTGGCGAAAAGTTACTGCGCATCAATTACGCTGGAAAGTTTTATGGCTGGTGCAAACAGGCGCAGGAGCCTATTTGCACAGCGTATGGGGAGGGGGGATGAGAAAATTGTATAATAGTTAAAAAGGAACACGTAAAATAACCTACCAGGTAGCTGTAAAGGCTCGGTTTGTGGGATGAGATCATTTTTTTAAATTTTGAAGAGTCTTCCAGTAAATAACTGTACTTACTCCAAAGTATTCCCAGTGCTTTTTAAAGCCAAGTACAGTACTTGTCAAATAAATGTAACTAGTATCACCCTGTTTAATTTACAAGTTTCTTGATGTCAGTTGAAATATTTCCTGATTGGCTAGTGATCTGCCCCACATAATCCCAGGTACACTTATACACAACGGTGCGCCCCGTGAGCCACTACACTGTGGACAATTCTGCAGCGTTCAAAGCAAATTTTCGAAGGGGGTTCATAGCAGGTAAGTGCGGATTCCGTTCGGAGGTGGGCGACATACTCCTTAGCTACGTCGCTGACTGCAAATTCAGGGCCATAATAACTACTGGCGAATGGCAGAAAAATGACTGAACATTGCTAGTGAGAAATGTAATTATTAAAACAGCTCTGGGACCAAGTAATAGCTGCACTCTGACCACGACCGTATCCTGTGTTACTCCAATAAACGTGTCCCCCTATCATTATTTTAATGCAATCGAATAATTGCCAAGGAGCCATCATGAACAATTCACAATACAGACAAAAAGCAAGATACTGACGATGCTGGAAATCTGAAACAGAAAACTCTGAAGGCACTCAACAGGTCAGACTTGTGTTTTCTCTCTTGCTGCATGACCTGCTGAGTGTCTCCAAGGTTTTCCGTTTGTTAATGCACAATCGAGGTTTGATGTTTTAAATTATCGACATTACTTTTACATTAAAATCGTGCAAAAGGTTTTTCTTGCCACTGATAGTCAATGCACCAGTCTCAGAACTCCATTCGGTCCTGTTCTGCTGCCAGTCACGGTAACAATGTGCCAGTCTCAAAGATGGCCGCTGCAACCCCAAATAGTCAAAATACTGCGCATGCGTAAGTCTTCCGCAAGGCAATTGGTTACCGCGGCAACGGACACTCGGATGTGGAATCTGACGGGAAGGGCGGTTGTCAGGTAATGTGAAAGGCCCGGATTAAACGGGGTACAGAGACTGGGATCGAGAGAGAGAGACTGGGATAGATAGAGAGAGAGAGAGACTAGGATAGAGAGACTGGGAGAGAGAAAGAGAGACTGGGAGAGAGAGAGAGAGACTGGGAGAGAGAGAGAGAGAGAGAGAGACTGGGATAGAGAGAGAGAGAGAGAGAGCCGAACTAGGCAGATACCCACTGATAATAAACATCCAAAAACGAGCACTAAACTTCCTAAATCACCTCAAATCTAGCTCCCCAGACACCCTTCATTTCTAAGCCTTTCAGACCCAAGAGCTAAACCCAGAAAAGAGTCCCCTGAGTCAGCTGCTACTGAAACTAAGTACTCAGCCGGACCCTGACCAGCCCCAGACCAACACAGCCGTCCAAACACCAATCCGAGTGAACCAAATCATTAAAAAATGCAAAGAAACCTACCTGCAACATTGGAACAAAATAACCGAAAGCCAAAGCAGATTAGAATGTTACCGGGCCCTAAAAAGAGAATATAAACTGGCAGACTACCTCACGACCATCAGAGACACAAAACAGAGACAGACCCTCACCAGGTACAGACTAAGCGACCACCAACTGGAAATTGAAAAAGGCAGATACAAGAAATCCTGGCAGCCTAGAGAGAATAGAATATGCGATCAATGTCTGGCCGGCGAGGTTGAAACAGAAATGCATTTCCTCCTAAAATGCGAAAAATTCAACACATCAAGAAACATATTATTCAACAAGCTAAGCCAAACAACCCCAGATTTCAAGGAATTGGATGACCTGTCAAAATTGAGATTAGTCCTAGGAGAAGGAGACAGACCATACCTTGGGGCCAAATATGTAACAACATGTCACAACCTGAGGACTGTTTAAAATTAAGACTGTTTAAAATTAATATTGAACGTACCAAATGAAGTACAAAGACTGTTTAAAATTAATATTGTATGTACCCAACAAATGTCATATCGATTGACACCTACAGAATGTTGGAAAACTGTACCTTTTTGCTATGTAAGCTTTGGCAATATGGTTCTCTGTAAACTTTCATGCCAATAAAGCATTTGAATTGAATTGAATTGAGAGAGAGACTGGGATAGAGAGAGAGAGAGAGACTGGGATAGAGAGAGAGAGAGAGACTGGGATAGAGAGAGAGAGAGAGAGACTGGGATAGAGAGAGAGAAAGACTGGGATAGAGAGAGAGAGAGACTGGGATAGAGAGAGAGAGAGACTGGGATAGAGAGAGAGAAAGACTGGGATAGAGAGAGAGAGAGACTGGGATAGAGAGAGAGAGAGACTGGGATAGAGAGAGAGAGAGACTGGGATAGAGAGAGAGAGAGACTGGGATAGAGAGAGAGAGAGACTGGGATAGAGAGAGAGAGAGACTGGGATAGAGAGAGAGAGAGACTGGGATAGAGAGAGAGAGAGACTGGGATAGAGAGAGAGAGAGACTGGGATAGAGAGAGAGAGAGAGAGAGACTGGGTTAGAGAGAGAGAGATTGGGATCGAGAGAGAGAGAGACTGGGATCGAGAGACTGGGATAGCGAGAGAGAGAGAGACTGGGATAGAGAGAGAGACTGGGATAGAGAGAGAGAGAGAGACTGTGACAGGGTAACACAAAGAATTCGACCCAACACAATCGTCGCTAAGCAAAAGGAAAAATATCTGACATTGGGCAGAAACAACAAAAACCCAAAGCAAACTCAATTGCTACTTAGCCCTAAACAGACAATACAACATAGCTGATTACCTGACCATGGTAAAGGATAACAAACTGAGAAGAACCTTGACAAGGTACAGACTTAGCGAACATAGCCTAGCGATCGAAAAAGGCAGACACAGGCAGACCAGGCTGCCAAGAGAAGACAGGATATGCGCTCACTGCAGTCAGGGAGTAGTGGAGACAGAGATGCACTTCCTCACAGCCTGTGGAAAATATCAGGGCATCAGGGAGAATTTCTACCAAAAATTCTCACAAATATGCCCTGAATTCAGAAATCTGAATGACAACCAAAAACTCCCAATCCTACTGGGGGAGGAGAGAAGCTGTGTAACACTGGCGGCACACTATGTTACAGCTTGCCATGAACAGAGGGACAACCAGTAAACTAAGAAAAGAGTATATATAAACAAGCGAATGTATATTTATACACTCAGGGATATACCTGTTTATACACTGTATGAATAGAACTGCGTTTATGTGTTCAACCATAAATGTATTTTGATGCTTTGGCAACATAAGATGTACCTTATCATGCCAATAAAGCGATTTGAATTTGACTGGGATAGAGAGAGAGAGAGACTGGGATAGAGAGAGAGAGAGAGAGAGAGAGACTGGGATAGAGAGAGAGAGAGACTGGGATAGAGAGAGAGAGAGAGAGACTGGGATAGAGAGAGAGAGAGAGAGAGACTGGGATAGAGAGAGAGAGAGAGAGACTGGGATAGAGAGAGAGAGAGAGAGACTGGGATAGAGAGAGAGAGAGAGAGACTGGGATAGAGAGAGAGAGAGAGAGAGAGACTGGGATAGAGAGAGAGAGAGAGAGACTGGGATAGAGAGAGAGACTGGGATAGAGAGAGAGAGAGAGACTGGGATAGAGAGAGAGAGAGAGAGAGACTGGGATAGAGAGAGAGAGACTGGGAGAGAGAGAGAGAGAGACTGGGATAGAGAGAGAGAGAGAGACTGGGATAGAGAGAGAGAGAGACTGGGATAGAGAGAGAGAGAGACTGGGATAGAGAGAGAGAGAGAGAGACTGGGATAGAGAGAGAGACTGGGATAGAGAGAGAGAGAGAGAGTGACTGGGATAGAGAGAGCAAGAGACTGGGATAGAGAGAGAGAGAGAGATGGTGTAAACATGGCCATAGAGGATATAAATATGATCTTCCATGAGGCAGCTGTAAAAGCCGACCTTGTGAAACAGAAGAGGAAGCGTCACAAAAGACAAAATAAAAATAAGAAATGGTTTGACCACGAATGCAAAAATGCCAGAAAAGACCTGAGAAAAATATCAAACCAAAAGCATCGCCAACCAAACAATCCGGACCTACGTACTAGATACAATGAAACCCTCAAAAGATATAAACGCACCATTAGGAACAAAACACAAAACTATACCCACAAAATACTCGAAGAAATTGAAAACTCCACCAATCCAAAACAATTCTGGGAAATGTGGAATAACCTGAGTACAACACAATTGCAAGCATTACCAATCCAAGATGGCGACATCTGGAGAACACATTTTGAAAACCTCTACAAAGACATCCCAATAAACGAAACAAACCCAAGTCAACATCAGGTCACAGAAAAACTCCACACATTAGAAGCAACAATTAAAGACAACCAAAACCCTCTAGACTCCCCAATCACATGGAAAGAACTGGCCACAAAAACAAAATCTCTCCACCTAAAGAAAGCCTGTGGCCCAGACAACATCAAAAATGAAATGCTCAAGTTCAGCAATATGGAGATGCAGGGTGCGGTACTCAAATTATTCAACATCATATTACGTTCAGGCTGTTTTCCCGATATCTGGTGCCAAGGACTAATCTCCCCCATATATAAAAGTGGAAACAAATCAGACCCAAATAACTACCGCGGCATCTGTGTCAACAGTTGTCTAGGGAAGTTATTCTGCAGTATTCTAAATAGTAGATTACTTGATTTTCTTAACAAACATAATATCCTCAGAAAAAACCAAATAGGCTTTCTTCCAAAACACCGCACCGCCGACCATATCTATACCCTTCACACCCTCATTGAAAAACATATACACCAAACAAAAAATGGGAAAATATTCGCCTGTTTCATCGACTTCAAGAAAGCCTTTGACTCTATATGGCACGAAGGGCTCTATTATAAACTTCTTCAGTGTGGAATAGGGGGCAAAGTCTATGACCTTATTAAATCAATGTATCTGAAAAACAAATGCGGGGTCAAAATTGGAGACAAACGCACCGATTTCTTCACCCAGAGAAGAGGCGTCCGGCAGCGCTGCAATTTGAGCCCGACCCTGTTCAACATATACATAAATGAATTAGCAGACATGCTGGAGCAAAGCGAGTCACCAGGTCTCCGTCTCCTGGATGGAGAAGTGAAATCCCTGTTCTATGCGGACGACCTGGTTCTGCTGTCTCCCACAGAACAGGGATTACAGCAACAACTAGACCTACTCGACAAATACTGCCAAAATTGGGCTCTAACAGTAAATCTAAAGAAAACCAACATCATGATTTTTCAAAAAAGGCCCAGATGTCAGGAAAACAAATACCAGTTTACCCTCAGTGATACCACTATAGGACACACTATGAGCTACACCTACCTTGGTCTAACTATTACAGCATCAGGGAGCTTCAGCATAGCAGTGAATGCACTAAAAGAAAAAGCCTGAAGAGCCCTATATGCAATAAAAAGAAAATTCTACAACATCCAAATCCCAATCAAAATCTGGCTCAAAATATTTGACAGCATAATCCTGCCCATTGCACTGTACGGTAGTGAAGTATGGGGCCCGCTAAATCACCAAAGCTACACTAAATGGGAAAAACACACAATAGAAGCCCTACATGCAGAATTCTGCCGAAGCATCCTTCGCACCCAAAGAAAAACGCCAACAAATGCATGCAGAGCCGAACTAGGCAGATACCCACTGATAATAAACATCCAAAAACGAGCACTAAACTTCCTAAATCACCTCAAATCTAGCTCCCCAGACACCCTTCATTTCTAAGCCTTTCAGACCCAAGAGCTAAACCCAGAAAAGAGTCCCCTGAGTCAGCTGCTACTGAAACTAAGTACTCAGCCGGACCCTGACCAGCCCCAGACCAACACAGCCGTCCAAACACCAATCCGAGTGAACCAAATCATTAAAAAATGCAAAGAAACCTACCTGCAACATTGGAACAAAATAACCGAAAGCCAAAGCAGATTAGAATGTTACCGGGCCCTAAAAAGAGAATATAAACTGGCAGACTACCTCACGACCATCAGAGACACAAAACAGAGACAGACCCTCACCAGGTACAGACTAAGCGACCACCAACTGGAAATTGAAAAAGGCAGATACAAGAAATCCTGGCAGCCTAGAGAGAATAGAATATGCGATCAATGTCTGGCCGGCGAGGTTGAAACAGAGATGCATTTCCTCCTAAAATGCGAAAAATTCAACACATCAAGAAACATATTATTCAACAAGCTAAGCCAAACAACCCCAGATTTCAAGGAATTGGATGACCTGTCAAAATTGAGATTAGTCCTAGGAGAAGGAGACAGACCATACCTTGGGGCCAAATATGTAACAACATGTCACAACCTGAGGACTGTTTAAAATTAAGACTGTTTAAAATTAATATTGAACGTACCAAATGAAGTACAAAGACTGTTTAAAATTAATATTGTTTAAAAGTAATATTGTATGTACCCAACAAATGTCAAATCGATTGACACCTACAGAATGTTGGAAAACTGTACCTTTTTGCTATGTAAGCTTTGGCAATATGGTTCTCTGTAAATTTTCATGCCAATAAAGCATTTGAATTGAATTGAATTGAATTGAGAGAGAGACTGGGATAGAGAGAGAGAGAGACTGGGATAGAGAGAGAGAGAGAGACTGGGATAGAGAGAGAGAGACTGGGATAGAGAGAGAGAGACTGGGAGAGAGAGAGAGACTGGGATAGAGAGAGAGAGAGACTGGGATAGAGAGAGAGAGAGACTGGGATAGAGAGAGAGAGAGAGACTGGGATAGAGAGAGAGACTGGGAGAGAGAGAGACTGGGATAGAGAGAGAGAGAGACTGAGACAGAGAGAGAGAGAGAGAGAGACTGGGATAGAGAGAGACTGGGATAGAGAGAGAGAGAGAGACTGGGAGAGAGAGAGAGAGAGACTGGGGGAGAGAGAGACTGGGATAGAGAGAGAGAGAGAGACTGGGATAGAGAGAGAGAGAGAGAGAGACTGGGATAGAGAGAGAGAGAGAGAGACTGGGATAGAGAGAGAGAGAGAGAGACTGGGATAGAGAGAGAGAGAGAGAGACTGGGATAGAGAGAGAGAGAGACTGGGATAGAGAGAGAGAGAAATTGGGATAGAGAGAGAGAGAGAGACTGGGATAGAGAGAGAGATTGGGATAGAGAGATAGATAGATCTGGATAGACAGAGAGAGAGACTGGGTCAGAGCGACTGGGACAGATAGATAGAGATAGTGAGTGTGATAGACTGTCATAGAGAGAGGGCATGATAGAAGAAGACGGGGAGGCAGGTAGAGAGAGAGACGGGATAGAGAGTGCCCAGGATAGAAAGAGGGAGACCAGGACAGACAGAGAGAGAGCGAGAGAGACTGGGACAGAGTGAGAGAAACCGGGATAGAGAGAGAGAGTGACCAGGACAGATAGATAGAGCGTGATAGATAGACCAGCAAATAGAGAGACAGGGGAGGAGAGAGAGAGAGAGAAGACTGGGAGTGAGAGCGAGAGTGAGTGAGAGACTGGGGGGGTGAGTGAAAGAGAGAGAGCGAGAGAGACCAGGATAGAGGGAAGGAGGGGGAGGGACCTGGATAGAGGGAGAGAGACTGGGGTAGATAGATAGAGACAAACAGACCAGGATAGGGAGGGAGCGGGATATATAGACTAAGTTAGAGAGAGACCGGGATAGAGGGGGATAAAATCGGGGACGATGGAATCGAGAGAGGGGAGAGACTGAGATAGAGGGTACAAAACTTGGGGAGATCAGGGGAGAGACTGAGATGGAGCGCAGGATAAGGAAAGAGAAAGAGCTGCATCGAGAGGCTGCAATAGATAGTGAGAGCGAGAGAGAAACCTAGATGGGATAGAGACAGAGGGGGAAAGGAACATTGGGAAACAAAGAGAAAGTGAGATTGGGGAAACTAGGACAGAGATAGAAGCCTGACGATATTCCAAAAGGCCCAGTGAATGTGGGCTACAATGAGACGGAGAAATCTGTTGAGCTTAGGACACACAGAGGGGGAGGAGCCTGGAAATCATTATTAATTTCTAAAAGATGCATTTTTTGACAATGCACAACGCTGTATGAGAATTATTTACCATAGAGCAGTCAAGGTGATGTCTCCCTGTTGTACTGACTGCTGCTACTTCGATAATGATCTACGCACCTTATACCCACTCCTGTCAGTTAGTGACGTCTGTCCCTTATACCCACTCCTGTCAGTTAGTGACGTCTGTCCCTTATACCCACTCCTGTCAGTTAGTGACGTCTGTCCCTTATACCCACTCCTGTCAGTTAGTGACGTCTGTCCCTTATACCCACTCCTGTCAGTTAGTGACGTCTGTCCCTTATACCCACTCCTGTCAGTTAGTGACGTCTGTCCCTTATATCCACTCCTGTCAGTTAGTGACGTCTGTCCCTTATATCCACTCCTGTCAGTTAGTGACGTCTGTCCCTTATATCCACTCCTGTCAGTTAGTGACGTCTGTCCCTTATATCCACTCCTGTCAGTTAGTGACGTCTGTCCCTTATATCCACTCCTGTCAGTTAGTGACGTCTGTCCCTTATACCCACTCCTGTCAGTTACAGTGACGGCTGTCCCTTATACCCACTCCTGTCAGTTAGTGATGTCTGTCCCTTGTATCCACTCCTGTCAGTTACAGTGACGGCTGTCCCTTATATCCACTCCTGTCAGTTAGTGATGTCTGTCCCTTGTATCCACTCCTGTCCGTTACAGTGACGGCTGTCCCTTATATCCACTCCTGTCAGTTAGTGATGTCTGTCCCTTGTATCCACTCCTGTCAGTTACAGTGACGTCTGTCCCTTATACCCACTCCTGTCAGTTAGTGACGTCTGTCCCTTGTATCCACTCCTGTCAGTTACAGTGATGGCTGTCCCTTATATCCACTCCTGTCAGTTAGTGATGTCTGTCCCTTGTATCCACTCCTGTCAGTTAGTGATGTCTGTCCCTTGTATCCACTCCTGTCAGTTAGTGACGTCTGTCCCTTATATCCACTCCTGTCAGTTAGTGATGTCTGTCCCTTGTATCCACTCCTGTCAGTTACAGTGACGGCTGTCCCTTATACCCACTCCTGTCAGTTAATGATGTCTGTCCCTTGTATCCACTCCTGTCAGTTACAGTGACGGCTGTCCCTTATATCCACTCCTGTCAGTTAGTGATGTCTGTCCCTTATATCCACTCCTGTCAGTTACAGTGACGTCTGTCCCTTATATCCACTCCTGTCAGTTAGTGATGTCTGTCCCTTGTATCCACTCCTGTCCGTTACAGTGACGGCTGTCCCTTATATCCACTCCTGTCAGTTAGTGATGTCTGTCCCTTGTATCCACTCCTGTCAGTTACAGTGACGTCTGTCCCTTATATCCACTCCTGTCAGTTAGTGATGTCTGTCCCTTATATCCACTCCTGTCAGTTACAGTGACGTCTGTCCCTTATATCCACTCCTGTCAGTTAGTGACGTCTGTCCCTTGTATCCACTCCTGTCAGTTACAGTGACGGCTGTCCCTTATATCCACTCCTGTCAGTTAGTGACGTCTGTCCCTTATATCCACTCCTGTCAGTTAGTGATGTCTGTCCCTTATATCCACTCCTGTCAGTTAGTGATGTCTGTCCCTTATATCCACTCCTGTCAGTTAGTGACGTCTGTCCCTTATATCCACTCCTGTCAGTTAGTGATGTCTGTCCCTTATAACCACTCCTGTCAGTTACAGTGACGGCTGTCCCTTATATCCACTCCTGTCAGTTAGTGATGTCTGTCCCTTATAACCACTCCTGTCAGTTACAGTGACGGCTGTGTCTTATATCCACTCCTGTCCGTTAGTGACGTCTGTCCCTTATATCCACTCCTGTCAGTTAGTGACGTCTGTCCCTTATATCCACCCCTGTCAGTTAGTGACGTCTGTCCCTTATACCCACTCCTGTCAGTTAGTGATGTCTGTCCCTTATATCCACTCCTGTCAATTAGTGATGTCTGTCCCTTATATCCACTCCTGTCAGTTAGTGACATCTGTCCCTTATATCCACTCCTGTCAGTTAGTGATGTCTGTCCCTTATATCCACTCCTGTCAGTTAGTGACGTCTGTCCCTTATATCAACTCCTGTCAGTTAGTGATGTCTGTCCCTTATATCCACTCCTGTCAGTTAGTGACGTCTGTCCCTTATACCCACTCCTGTCAGTTAGTGATGTCTGTCCCTTATATCCACTCCTGTCAGTTAGTGACGTCTGTCCCTTATACCCACTCCTGTCAGTTAGTGATGTCTGTCCCTTATATCCACCCTGTCAGTTAGTGATGTCTGTCCCTTATATCCACTCCTGTCAGTTACAGATGACGTCTGTCCCTTATAACCACTCCTGTCAGTTAGTGATGTCTGTCCCTTATATCCACTTCTGTCAGTTACAGTGACGTCTGTCCCTTATATCCACTCCTGTCAGTTACAGTGATGTCTGTCCCTTATATCCACTCCTGTCAGTTACAGTGACGTCTGTCCCTTATATCCACTCCTGTCAGTTACAGTGATGTCTGTCCCTTATATCCACTCCTGTCAGTTAGTGATGTCTGTCCCTTATATCCACTCCTGTCAGTTAGTGACGTCTGTCCCTTATATCCACTCCTGTCAGTTAGTGACGTCTGTCCCTTATATCCACTCCTGTCAGTTAGTGATGTCTGTCCCTTATATCCACTCCTGTCAGTTACAGTGACGTCTGTCCCTTATATCCACTCCTGTCAGTTAGTGATGTCTGTCCCTTATAACCACTCCTGTCAGTTACAGTGACGGCTGTGTCTTATATCCACTCCTGTCCGTTAGTGACGTCTGTCCCTTATATCCACTCCTGTCAGTTAGTGACGTCTGTCCCTTATATCCACCCCTGTCAGTTAGTGACGTCTGTCCCTTATACCCACTCCTGTCAGTTAGTGATGTCTGTCCCTTATATCCACTCCTGTCAATTAGTGATGTCTGTCCCTTATATCCACTCCTGTCAGTTAGTGACATCTGTCCCTTATATCCACTCCCGTCAGTTAGTGACGTCTGTCCCTTATATCCACTCCTGTCAGTTACAGTGATGTCTGTCCCTTATATCCACTCCTGTCAGTTAGTGACGTCTGTCCCTTATACCCACTCCTGTCAGTTACAGTGACGTCTGTCCCTTATATCCACTCCCGTCAGTTAGTGATGTCTGTCCCTTATATCCACTTCTGTCAGTTACAGTGACGTCTGTCCCTTATATCCACTCCTGTCAGTTAGTGACGTCTGTCCCTTATACCCACTCCTGTCAGTTACAGTGACGGCTGTCCCTTATACCCACTCCTGTCAGTTAGTGATGGCTGTCCCTTATATCCACTCCTGTCAGTTAGTGATGTCTGTCCCTTATATCCACTCCTGTCAGTTAGTGACGTCTGTCCCTTATATCCACTCCTGTCAGTTAGTGATGTCTGTCCCTTATATCCACTCCTGTCAGTTAGTGATGTCTGTCCCTTATATCCACTCCTGTCAGTTAGTGACGACTGTCCCTTATATCCACTCCTGTCAGTTAGTGACGTCTGTCCCTTATATCCACTCCTGTCAGTTAGTGATGTCTGTCCCTTATATCCACTCCTGTCAGTTACCGTGACGTCTGTCCCTTATATCCACTCCTGTCAGCTAGTGACGTCTGTCCCTTATAACCACTCCTGTCAGTTACAGTGACGGCTGTCCCTTATATCCACTCCTGTCAGTTAGTGATGTCTGTCCCTTATAACCACTCCTGTCAGTTACAGTGACGGCTGTGTCTTATATCCACTCCTGTCCGTTAGTGACGTCTGTCCCTTATATCCACTCCTGTCAGTTAGTGACGTCTGTCCCTTATATCCACCCCTGTCAGTTAGTGACGTCTGTCCCTTATACCCACTCCTGTCAGTTAGTGATGTCTGTCCCTTATATCCACTCCTGTCAGTTAGTGATGTCTGTCCCTTATATCCACTCCTGTCAGTTAGTGACGTCTGTCCCTTATACCCACTCCTGTCAGTTAGTGATGTCTGTCCCTTATAACCACTCCTGTCAGTTACAGTGACGGCTGTCCCTTATATCCACTCCTGTCAGTTAGTGATGTCTGTCCCTTATACCCACTCCTGTCAGTTAGTGACGTCTGTCCCTTATATCCACTCCTGTCAGTTAGTGATGTCTGTCCCTTATATCCACTCCTGTCAGTTCGTGATGTCTGTCCCTTATATCCACTCCTGTCAGTTAGTGATGTCTGTCCCTTATATCCACTCCTGTCAGTTAGTGATGTCTGTCCCTTATATCCACCCTGTCAGTTAGTGATGTCTGTCCCTTATATCCACTTCTGTCAGTTACAATGACGTCTGTCCCTTATATCCACTCCTGTCAGTTACAGTGATGTCTGTCCCTTATCTCCACTCGTCAGTTACAGTGACGTCTGTCCCTTATATCCACTCCTGTCAGTTACAGTGACGTCTGTCCCTTATATCCACTCCCGTCAGTTACAGTGACATCTGTCCCTTATGTCCACTCATGTCAATGCTGCCCACAAGTCTAGACGTTAAGTGCTGCCCACAGCCCAACATTCTAATGTCATTTCAGGAGGTTGTCTGTACTCAAATCTCAGCTTAAAACCTTAAAACACGAGTGTTAGGCAACATTAAAATA